>NC_135993.1:103539-353713 GCF_053455715.1 Rhinoraja longicauda | reverse complement strand
ACCATGTGACCTCCTGTACATCGGGTAACACCGAGCCTTGGCGACGGTTTCACCAAACGCTGGTGTTGTCGGTTCAGGGTCTCACACACTCTGCTGGACCTCCCGGCCACTAAACATTTACCTTCCCCTCCCATTCCCACAGAGACCGCTCGCTCTGTCCTGGGCCTCCTCCACTCCCACAGTGAGGACAAACACAAACTGGGGGACAGCACCTCCTGTTCACGGGTAGGTTACAAGCCCAGCGGTAATGAACATTGGATTCTCCAATTTTAAGTAATACACCCCCCCCGCCCCGTGAATTTCCCCCGTCCCAGAGCCCACCCATTTCCCTCCCCCTTCCCCTTCCCCCACGCTCTCCCTTCCTCCCCTCCCCATCCCCTCTGCACCCCTTCCCCCCCCTCTTCCCTCTTCCCCCTCCCCTTCCCCCTTTCTCTCTTCCATCCCCCACTCCCCCACTCCCTCTCCTTTCCCCTCATCTCCCCGTTCCCCCCCCTCTCCCCGTCCCCCCCTCTCCCTCCCTTCCCTCCACCCCCTTCCCCTTCCCCCCCCCTCACCCTCTCCCCCTTTCCCCCCCCTCCACCCCCTTCCCCTCCTCCTCCTTTCCCCCCCCTCCACCCCCCTTCCTCTCTCTCCCCCTTTTCCCCCCCTCTCCCCTCTTCCCCTATCTTCTCCCCCTCTCCTCCCCTCCCCCCTCGTCCCCTTCCCCCTCCCACATTGGTGCCACAGGGTTATTGATGTAAACACACCAAGCCTAGACCATCAGGCCCTCAAGTTTGCTCTGCTAAATCACAAGATTGTATATGAGTTGATTTAACCCCAACTCCACAATCCCATCTCCCTGCGTGACTTCTCTCCCCCTTTTTTCAAGAACCATAAAAACATTCAAAGACTTTGAGGAAGAGAGTTCTGATGAAGTAATTACGGTATTTTACATTGATGTTCCATCTTAGACAGTGACTCAGACGTAATAGATTCACCCACAGAGGGAGACATCCTCTCCACATAAGGTCATAGGGGATAGGAGCAGAATTAGGCCATTCAGCCCATCAAGTCTACTCCGCCATTCAATCATGGCTGATCTATCTCTCCCTCCTAACCCCATTCTCCTGCCTTCTCCACATATCCTCTGACACCTGTACTAATCAAGAATCTATCCATCTCTGCCTTAAATATATCCACTGACTTGTGGCCTCCACAGACTTCGGTGGCAAAGAATTCCACAGATTCACCACCCTCTGACTAAAGGAATTTCTCCTCATCTCCTTCCTAAAAGAATGTCCCTTAATTCTGAGGCTGTGCCCTCTGGTCCTAGACTCTCCCACTAGTGGAAACATCCATCCTCTCCACATCCACTCTATCCAACCCTTTCATCTCCCTCAGGAGCTTTAATAAGTCCAGCCTCTCCAATCTTTCCCCATACGACAACCAGCCCATTGCAGGTACTAGTTTAGTTTAACTAATGTAGTTTAGTTTAACTAGTTTAATTAACCTTCTGTGCTCTGGGGTGAAGAGATGGCCCATGAGGAGAATAACTCGAGTTAGGAAAAGTGGACGTCCAACGAGATCTGGGTGTCCTAGTGCATCAGTCACTGAAAGGAAGCATGCAGGTACAGCAGGCAATGAAGAAAGCCAATGGAATGTTGGCCTTCATAACAAGAGGAGTTGAGTATAGGAGCAAAGAGGTCCTTCTGCAGTTGTACACGGCCCGAGTGAGACCGCACCTGTAGTACTGTGTGCAGTTTTGGTCTCCAAATTTGAGGAAGGATATTCTTGCTATTGAGGGCGTGCAGAGTAGGTTTACTAGGTTAATTCCTGGAATGGCGGGACTGTCGTATGTTGAAAGACTGGAGCGACTAGGCTTGTATACACCGGAATTTAGAAGGATGAGAGGGGATCTTATCGAAACGTATAAGATTATTAAGGGGTTGAACACGTTAGAGGCAGGAAACGTGTTCCCAATGTTGGGGGAGTCCAGAACAAGGGGCCACAGTTTAAGAATAAGGGGTAGGCCATTTAGAACTGAGATGAGGAAAAACTTTTTCAGTCAGAGAGTTGTGAATCTGTGGAATTCTCTGCCTCAGAAGGCAGTGGAGGCCAATTCTCTGAATGCATTCAAGAGAGAGCTAGATAGAGCTCTTAAGGATAGCGGAGTCAGGGGGTATGGGGAGAAGGCAGGAACGGGGTACTGATTGAGAATGATCAGCCATGATGACATTGAATGGCGGTGCGTACAGGCTCGAGCTGCTAGAGGAAGGTGTAGCAGCAGATACAAATCCAATTCAAAAGTAAAAGACTTTTGGGCAGAGGCAAGGATTGGAAGGGGATGTGGGGTTAGCCCAGCATGTCAATGGTCAGCATGGACCAGGTGGGCCAAAGGGCCTGTTTCCATGCTGTATAGCTGTGTGACTGTGATAGATGTTTGCACACTGAGGGAGTAGGGAGTAGATAATAGACAATAGGTGCAGGAGGAGGCCATTCGGCCCTTCGAGCCAGCACCGCCATTCAATGTGATCATGGCTGATCATTGTCAATCAGTACCCCGTTCCTGCCTTCTCCCCATACCCCCTGACTTCGCTATCCTTAAGAGCTCGATCTAGCTCTCTCTTGAATGCATTCAGAGAATTGGCCTCCACTGCCTTCTGAGGCAGAGAATTCCACAGATTCACAACTCTCTGACTAAAAAAGTTTTTCCTCATCTCAGTTCTAAATGACCTACCCCTTATTCTTAAACTGTGGCCCCTTGTTCTGGACTCCCCCAACATTGGGAACATGTTTCCTGCCTCTAACGTGTCCAACCCCTTAATAATCTTATACGTTTTGATAAGATCTCCTCTCATCCTTCTAAATTCCAGTGTATACAAGCCTAGTCGCTCCAGTCTTTCAACATATGACAGCCCCGCCATTCCGGGAATTAACCTAGTAAACCTACGCTGCATGCCCTCAATAGCAAGAATATCCTTCCTCAAATTTGGAGACCAAAACTGCACACAGTACTCCAGGTGCGGTCTCACTAGGGCCCTGTACAACTGCACACAGTACTCCAGGTGCGGTCTCACTGGGGCCCTATACAACTGCACACAGTACTCCAGGTGAGGTCTCACTAGGGCCTTGTACAACTGCACACAGTACTCCAGGTGAGGTCTCACTGGGGCCCTGTACAACTGCACACAGTACTCCAGGTGCGGTCTCACTAGGGCCCTGTACAACTGCACACAGTACTCCAGGTGCGGTCTCACTGGGGCCCTGTACAACTGCACACAGTACTCCAGGTGAGGTCTCACTAGGGCCTTGTACAACTGCACACAGTACTCCAGGTGAGGTCTCACTGGGGCCCTGTACAACTGCACACAGTACTCCAGGTGCGGTCTCACTAGGGCCCTGTACAACTGCACACAGTACTCCAGGTGCGGTCTCACTGGGGCCCTGTACAACTGCACACAGTACTCCAGGTGCGGTCTCACTAGGGCCCTGTACAACTGCACACAGTACTCCAGGTGCGGTCTCACTAGGGCCCTGTACAACTGCACACAGTACTCCAGGTGCGGTCTCACTGGGGCCCTGTACAACTGCACAGTAGAATGAAATGGAAGAGTGGAGAGAAGGTTCCCCCATGGTCTCAGTGATTGGCAGAACGAGCACTGGGACCCTACTCCTCCCACTTGGGAGAAAGAAAACATTATTGATAGAAGCAACGGAGCGAGTGTGAGAAGGTATCGATGAGGCGAGGAGAGGGGGAGCGGAGGAAGACGATGTGAAGAGATGTCCAGCTGTGAGAGCCGTGACAGCAGGTGGCGGGCGGGCGGCTTGGGGGAGGCACAGATACAGATGTTGGAGTCTGGAACACAACACAAGGTGCTGCACGCCACCAGTTTGTGTTTTGCCCACGTCATTAAAGAACTTGACTTGAATATTCAACACAGCGGGCAGCCTCTGTGCACAGAGCCGCAGGTGATCTGCCCACTCGGATTTACACCATCCTTTGTACTTCGAAACATCAATAATGTCAGCGAAAGATACGGTGTGAGGAAAGAGAGTTAATCTCCCTCTCTCCTTCCTCTCTACACCCCCCCTCTCTCTCTCCTTCCTCTCTACCCCCTCTCCTTCCTCTCTACCCCCTCTCTTTCCTCTCTACACCCCCTCTCTTTCTCTCCTTCCTCTCTACCCCCTCTCTCTCACTCTCTCTCTTTCACTCTCTCTATCTCTCCAACTCAGTCAATTTATCTCTCTCTCTTCCTCATCTCATTCTCACCCTCTCTCTCCATTCTCTCTCTCTCTCTCTCTCTCTCTCACCATCTCTATATATATGTTCCTTTCTCATGTCTATCTCTCTCTCTCCCTCCTACACTCTCCAACTTTCTATCACTCTCTCAAACTCTTTCTCTATTCTCTCATGCGCACACTCGCACTCACAAACACGCACACACACGCACACACACGCACACACACACACGCACACACACACGCACACACACGCACACACACACGCACACACACGCACGCACTCACACACACGCACACACACACACGCACACACACACGCACACACACGCACACACGCACACACACGCACACTCGCACTCACACACACGCACTCACACACACGCACACACACGCACTCGCACTCACACACAGCCACGCACTCACACACACGCACACACACGCACACACACACACTCGCACTCACACACACGCACACTCGCACTCACACACACGCACACACACTCACACACCCCCACAAACACACAGAGGCACACACACAGGCTCTATCACCACTCTCTCCCAGGTACATGGATAGGACATACAGAGGGCTATCAGCCAACTGCAGGTAAATGGCAGCTTAGATAGGCATCTAGGTCAGTGTGGATGAGTTGGGCCGAAGGGCCTGTTTCCGCGCTGTCTGACAACGGCTCTCTCTCTTCTTCCGGCCCAGTCAGCAGCTGATGGCGGCCGAGTGTGGACCCTCCCTGTACCGCACACAGACAACACACGTACCGCACACGTCTGTACCGCACATGTCTGTACCGCACACGTTGTACCGCACACAGACGACAAGACAAGTGTTGTCGTGAGGGCAGGGAAGAGTCAGTGTCTCATGGGCCGGGCTTTGTGGCAATAATTCCCAGCGATCGCCAGGGGACGGGCAGAGAAACGTGGCAATGGATTGTGGGCTGGAGCTTGTGGTCAGAGACCGAGGAGCTTGTGGTCAGAGACCGAGGAGCTTGTGGTCAGGGACCGAGGAGCTTGTGGTCAGAGACCGAGGAGCTTGTGGTCAGGGACCTTTGAGGGGTGGTGAACATCACGTCTGCCACTCACGGAGCCATGAAGAACCCGGAAATGCTGGGAGTAATTTCCCAACACGATGATGGGGACGGATTGCAGCCATATTTAAAACCACAAGTGGTCCAGAATTAGCGTCGTTAGTCAGCATTCCCCTCTGACCCAGTTAAGGGGTCAGACTATAACGTGGGTCCATAGCGAGTCTTTGTGCCACTTCCAGCCAGCAGTAGCGAGGCAGAAGCGTTCAGTGGAATGGCAGATTCTGGGCCTCAGCTCTCCACTGTGCCACCACTCAGTCAGAAGCGGCCACAGCTGTACACAACAACTGCACAGCACTGTGGTGAAGTGCACACAACAGCAGCAGCCTGAAGTGAATCCAGGCCGAGAGGCACCAGTGGAATCAAGAGACACGCAAGAAAATGTCAGAAAAAACAACAGTTTATGAAAGACGAATAGCTTACCATGATAAACCGTCTGTACAGTGTGGTTATTCAGACACGTCTGGTCTCATGACAGGATGCTTGCTCTGGTAGTTCCTCAATAATGCTGACACCAACTTACAAAACGGCAGAAATCTGGCCAAAGGCTGAACTTCACTGACAAGTTTCCAAATCGATCGGCTAATGAGTGAGGCTCAGAGCTGGCTCCTTGTACCTGGGACAAGACCTGGCATTGACACACTCACTCCTGGCACTGACACACTCACTCCTGACACACAGGTGCCAGCACCCTGCGTAGCAAAAACCACCAGGCTAGGGCGGAAACACAATGGAACGCCTGCTCATCAACTGCCACACGGAAGTCACTGTGCTAAGTTTCAAAATGAACAGGCGAGAGGCCGTATTCACCAGCTTCACACAAACCCCCACCCTTACCCTCCCCAACTCAACTAAAGTGACCTCTCACCATGGCTGGTGCCCAGCAGCTCTAACATCGACCATAATCAAGGGCTTTGAAAGACTGGAAATGGCCCACCTCAAACACTCTCTGTCAAGTCTGAAGAAGGGTCTCGACCTGAAACGTCACCCATTCCTTCTCTCCCGAGATGCTGCCTGACCTGCTGAGTTACTCCAGCATTTTGTGAATAAATCGATTTGTACCAGCATCTGCAGTTATTTTCTTATACTCTCTGTTAAGTACTCATCCCTACTCTGGAGAAGGGTCTCCACCTGAAACATCAGCCATTCCTTCTCTCCAGAGATGTTGCCTGTCCCGCTGAGTTACTCCAGCTTTCTATGTCTATCTCCCCTACTCTGTTACTGCACCATGGTTGTTTCTTCATTACTTCAGGTTGCACCAGTCTGCTGATTTGACGTTTCATTGTATTTATTGTTCACAAGGTCATAAGTGATTGGAGCAGAATTAGGCCATTTGGCCCATCAGGTCTACTCTAGCATTCAATCACGGCTGATCTATCTCTCCCTCTCAACCCCATTCTCCTGCCTTCTCCCCATAACCCAAGACCAATCAAGAATCTATCTATCCTTAGAAATATTCATTGATGGCCTCCACAGTCTTCTGTGGCAATGAATTCCACAGATTCACCACCATCTCACTAAAGAAATTCCTCCTCATCTCAGGAAAGATGGAATGGGTGTCGTTTCGGGTTGAGACCCTTCTTCAGACTCACTCTGAAGAAGGGTCTCGACCCGAAACGTCACCCATTCCTTCTCTCCTGAGATGCTGCCTGACCCGCTGAGTTACTCCAGCATTTTGTGTCTACTTTGGATAAATATGGATATGCACGGAATGGAGGGGTATGGATCATGTGCAGGCAGATAAGAGATGGTCTTGGCTTCATGTTCGGCACAGACATTGTGGGCCGAAGGGCCTATTCTTGTGCTGTACTGTTTTATGTTCTATGTGTTCCCTGTATCTGGGTAAGTGTTTATGTTTTTATCCTACTGGAATGGAGCAATTTGGTGTGCATTCTTCTCAAAAACTGCACTGGTTTTTCAAAAAGTCAAGGACATTCAACTTGCAGCAAGACCTTAGAGGCTGAATATGTAAATGGCTGTGCACCATCCTGTAAATAGACCTTCGCTGGTGTGACCCAACACATTCATGAAGGCGTTACAGATGTGATGACCTTGGGAAGGATGCTGACAGACGAAGACTTGCTGGAATGGATCCTGTAATGAGGGAGGTGTGTCACCAGGAAAGCCTGCAGAAGCCGCCAATGGTCTTCTGAGAGTGGAGAAAGTTGAGAGAGTGTTCAAAGTAACAAGGATGTAGACAGAGGGTCGTACAGCAAGGAACAGGCCCTTCAGCCCAACATGTCCATGCTGATCTTCCAACCCATCTACAGTACACCATTCAGGGACAGTCTCTTCCCAGCTGTTACCAGGCACAGATACTGTGGGCTCCAGGGTCTGTTCCTGTCCTGTTCTATGTATGTTCCACATGCGATATTCTATGTTCCACATTCTATGTTCTATGTTCAGTGTTCATCAGCTAGAGTGTGGTCCTGACCTCCCATCTATCTCATCGGAGGCCTTTGAATTATCTTTAATCAGACCTCAATGTTATATCTTGCACTGAATCCTGTACCTTTTATTCTTCATCTCTGCACTGTAGATGACTGGATTGTAATCATGTATTGTCTTTGACTGCATACATGCAAACAAAAGCTTTTCACATTACCTAGGTACACGTGACAATAACAAACGAAACTAACTAAATTAAACTATGTTCTATGTTCAGTGTTCCATGGCAGGTCTATCACTCCACTCTGCAGTAACATTATTACTCAAATATTTCTGAAGCCACACAGGTAATTGAGCATTAATATTCTTTAAATAGCGAGTTTTTGAGGTGGATTAGTTTAACAGGCATCATGTTGAGCACGGACATTGTGGGCTGAAGGGCCTGTCCTGTGCTGGCACTGACCTGTGTCCTTTGTTATTAATGGGGACATGTTACTCCATTGTTACCTTTGTTAATAATGGGGACATGTTACTCCAGCACTTTGTGTCCTTCTGAGTAAACCAATATCTGTAGCTCCTTGTTTCTAATACCAAATCAATCCCATTTATTTTTCCTCATTTTCTGGTAGAAAGGCAGGGGGTTGCTGGTGCCACAAGGAAATATCCAGCATCTCAGAGCAGCAACACGAACACATTAACCCAGAGACCAACTCTCCCAAGGCGTGTGTGGCAGGCACTGCTTTTAAATGTTTTTCAATCTATTATCTCACCCCAACACCTCAGGGAGTTGCTTCCCGATAGAAATTCTTCAACCTGCGGTCTGTTTGACACCTTCGAGGGTCGTGGAGGCTAACTAGACAGTCTTGTCTACTTGATTCACACAGTGCTGCAAGCTGTCTCTCTCTCTCACACACACACACGAGGCATTGCAGCACCAAACAACAGAACTAGTTTAATCAGCAAAGAGCAGACACATACCCCACAGCAGATTATGCAACCCCCAACTTAACTTTTAATTATATGAACTTTACCAATTTCTACAGACTCACTGTGGAAAGCATCCTATCAGGATGCATCACTGCTTGTGATGACAACAGCTTAGCCCAAGACCACAAGTGCAGAGAGTTGTGGATGTAGCCCAGTCCATCATTAAAACCAACATCTCTCCCATCAACGTCATCTTTTCACACTGCCTCAGGAAAGAAGCCAACATAATCTAGGACCACTCACACCCTGGTCATTCTCTCTTCTCCCCTCTCCCATCGGGCAGAAGATATAAAAGTATCTTCAAGTATCTTTTCCCCCTCCATCTACACCAGATGCTGCCGCAAGAAGGCGGCACCTAACATCATGCATCACCACCATCCAGGCTGTGCCCTCTTCTCACTGCGACCGTCGGGCAGGAGGTACAGAAGGCTTAAGTCCCATGCCACCAGGTTCAGGAACAGTTACTTTCCTACAACCATCAGATCTCTTGAACCAACCCATGCAAGCTGTGTTTTTTTTTGTGTTCTGATTGTTTTTACAGTCTTCTTTTAGATTTTTTAATATGCCATTTATGTCTAATTTGTGTGGATGTGTTTGCCTGAGTCTAGTTGTCCATCATGTTGCCGCAGGCAAGGCTTATCATTGTACCTGTACCTCACCAACTCGAACCTGTCTTCATTGACAGGACGGTGGTGGAGAGAGACAACGGCTTTGGGTTTTTGAGGGTGCAGATCTCCGAAGTTCCGTCCTGGGCCCAGCACATTAGTGCAATCACAAAGAAATCCCATCATCACCTCTACTTCCTTGGAAAATTGAAGAGATCTGGTATGTCGCTGAATCAAACTTCTGACAGATGTTTGGTGGAGAACATATTGACTGGTTAAATTACGGCCTGGTTCGGCAACTCAAACAATCAGGAATGAAGGAGTCTGCAGTTAGTGGTAGACATTGCCAGAACCAATTACAAGTACTCACCTCCCCATCACTGAGGGATCTTTAGGAGGTTCGACCTCAAAAAGGCAGCCAATATCAAAGACCCACACCACCCTGGCCACCCTCTCATCTCGCTGCGACCATCGGGAAGAAGGTACAGGAGCCTGAAAACTGCGACCTCCAGGTTCAAGATCAGCTTCTTCCCAACAACCATTAGGCTCTTAAAAACTGCACGACACTAACCTCAGCAACTGTGATCTTGTTTGGAGTGTGTTGTTAGTTGCACCTCGGACATAGGTTCTTGCACTTCTCGTGTTACCTGCTTTTACCACTGCTAGATTATTGGTTGATATTTATTGTGGACTACTATATATCGGCGAGACCAAACGCAGACTCGGCGATCGTTTTGCTGAACACCTTCGCTCTGTCCACTACGCGTAATGGATCTATAATCTATAGTTTTACCATCTTCTTGATTTAATGTTAAATTGTAGGCCTCATTGTCACCTTTCCCTCAGCCAAGAATGAACCATTCTACATTTCCTTGAACATCATCTGCTTTGATGTGTCATAAGGTCATAAGTGATAGGAATAGAACTAGGCCATTCGGCCCATCAAGTTTACTCCACGATTCAATCAAGGCTGATCTATCTCTCCCTGCTAACCACATTCTCCTGCCATCTCCCCATAACCCTTGACACCTGTGCTAATTAATAATATATCTATCTCGGCCTTCAAAATATCCATTGATTTGGCCTCCACAGCCTTCTGTGGCAAAGAATTCCACAGATTCACCACCCTCTGACTAAAGAAATTCCTCATCATCTCCTTCCTAAAGGAATGTCCTTTAATTCTGAGGCTGTGCCCTCTAGTCCTGGACTCTCCCATTACCTGACCCAAAATGTCACCCATCCATGTTCTCCACAGATGCTGCCTGACCTGCTGAGTAACTCCAGCACTCTGTGAAACGTCACCTATCCATGTTCTCCACAGATGCTGCCTGACCCACTGAGTTACTCCAGCACTCTATGTCTGTGCCCATGTATCAATGATTAAACTACAACCCCCAGCAGCCATTGCGGAAACCAAGCCCACATCCGGTCCGCCTTGATGTCATATTCGGTCTCTCCGATCACTGCGCGACCACAACCAAACGTGCTGCCGGGTGCCGCTGATTGACGGCGCGGCTGTCCATTAGAGGTGGAGGGTGGGAGGGGCGAGTGGGCGGGAAGGAGCGCGGCGGCCAATGGGCGGGCGAGATGCGGCCCAGCAGGTTAGTGTGACCGGGGCATCTCGGCGGCGGGGTTTGTGCCGCCGCTCCGCGCCTCGACCCCCCCCCCCCCAGGCCCCGGCGCCGACCCGACCCCAGGCCGCGACACAAGGCCCTCAGGCTGAGCCGAACCGAACGCCGACCCTCCCCTCAGGCCGCTGTCGCCGCATCACGCCGGGCCCCGACCCCCAGCCCAGGCGCCGACCCGACCCTCAGCCTCAGGCCGCTGTCGCCGCGCCGCGCCGGGCCCCGACCCTCCCCTCAGGTGAGCGCCCTCCAGAACATTCCACGGGCAGCTGTCCGCGACCCGCCGCCGGCAGCGGCCTGTCGAGTGGCGCCGGGGCCCGGCTGACGTTTGTGTTGCTGAGGGGGGCGGGAGGACTTGGCCGGCACCCGCGGCGGAGCGGGGTAAGCGTGTGTGGACGGGCCGGGGGGCGGGGGCTGCGGCCGCTGGCTCCTGGGGGTGGAGACAGGGTCCCTAGGGTGGGGACTGGGTCTCTAGACTAGAGTGGGGGTGGGGACTGGGTCCCTAGGGTGGGGGTGGGGACTGGGTCTCTAGACTAGAGTGGGGATGGAGACTGGGTCCCTAGGGTGGGGGTGGGGACTGGGTCCCTAGGGTGGGGATGGGGGTGGGGACTGGGTCTCTAGACTAGAGTAGGGGTGGGGACTGGGTCTCTAGACTAGAGTGGGGGTGGGGACTGGGTCCCTAGGGTGGGGGTGGGGACTGGGTCTCTAGACTAGAGTGGGGGTGGGGACTGGGTCTCTAGACTAGAGTGGGGGTGGGGACTGGGTCCCTAGGGTGGGGATGGGGACTGGGTCCCTAGGGTGGGGGTGGGGGTGGGGACTGGGTCTCTAGACTAGAGTAGGGGTGGGGACTGGGTCTCTAGACTAGAGTGGGGGTGGGGACTGGGTCCCTAGGGTGGGGATGGGGACTGGGTCCCTAGGGTGGGGGTGGGGGTGGGGACTGGGTCTCTAGACTAGAGTAGGGGTGGGGACTGGGTCTCTAGACTAGAGTAGGGGTGGGGACTGGGTCTCTAGGGTGGGGGTGGGGACTGGGTCTCTAGGGTGGGGGTGGGGACTGGGTCTCTAGACTAGAGTGGGGGTGGGGACTGGGTCCCTAGGGTGGGGGTGGGGACTGGGTCTCTAGACTAGAGTGGGGGTGGGGACTGGGTCCCTAGGGTGGGGGTGGGGACTGGGTCTCTAGACTAGAGTGGGGGTGGGGACTGGGTCTCTAGACTAGAGTGGGGGTGGGGACTGGGTCTCTAGACTAGAGTGGGGGTGGAGACTGGGTCTCTAGACTAGAGTGGGGGTGGGGACTGGGTCCCTAGGGTGGGGGTGGAGACTGGGTCTCTAGGGTGGGGGTGGAGACTGGGTCTCTAGGGTGGGGGTGGAGACTGGGTCTCTAGGGTGGGGGTGGAGACTGGGTCTCTAGGGTGGGGGTGGAGACTGGGTCTCTAGGGTGGGGGTGGGGACTGGGTCTCTAGACTAGAGTGGGGGTGGAGACAGGGTCCCGGGGGTGGGGACTGGGTCTCTAGACTAGAGTGGGGGTGGAGACAGGGTCCCTAGGGTGGGGGTGGAGACTGGGTCTCTAGGGTGGGGGTGGAGACTGGGTCTCTAGACTAGAGTGGGGGTGGAGACAGGGTCCCTAGGGTGGGGGTGGGGACTGGGTCCCTAGGGTGGGGGTGGGGACTGGGTCTCTAGACTAGAATGGGGATGGGGACTGGGTCCCTAGGGTGGGGTGGGGACTGGGTCCCTAGGGTGGGGTGGGGACTGGGTCCCTAGGGTGGGGGTGGGGACTGGGTCTCTAGACTAGAGTGGGGGTGGGGACTGGGTCTCTAGACTAGAGTGGGGATGGGGACTGGGTCCCTAGGGTGGGGGTGGGGACTGGGTCCCTAGGGTGGGGGTGGAGACTGGGTCTCTAGACTAGAGTGGGGGTGGAGACTGGGTCCCTAGGGTGGGGGTGGGGACTGGGTCTCTAGACTAGAGTGGGGGTGGGGACTGGGTCTCTAGACTAGAGTGGGGATGGGGACTGGGTCCCTAGGGTGGGGTGGGGACTGGGTCTCTAGACTAGAGTGGGGGTGGGCACTGGGTCTCTAGACTAGAGTGGGGGTGGGGACTGGGTCTCTAGACTAGAGTGGGGGTGGGGACTGGGTCTCTAGAGTGGGGGTGGGGACTGGGTCCCTAGGGTGAGGAGTGGGTCCTAGCGTTGAAGTTTAGACCCCTTGAATGAGGTGTGGAGACTGGGTCCCTTGGGTAGGGGACCCGGGGGAGGGGAGGGGGCTGGATCCTGGGGCAGGGATGGACACTGGGTCTCTAGGGTTGGGGGGGATGAAGACTGGGCGCCTGGACCCAGATTCTGGGGGTGAGGGCTCTGTCCCAGGAGGGAGAGACAGGTATTGGAGGTTGGGGGGTGAATGTGAGAGAAGAGGGGGGCGGATGAGAGGTGGACAGTGATGAGAGGGGAGGGGGCAACCTGGTTTGTGCCTGCCATTTGGGTGACGGGGTGAGGTATTGGCATTAATCCACAGACCCTGTTGGGCTGAGGGACAGGCAGGGTTCAGTGATTTATCTCTCTCATTGCCAGGAGCCCAGCCCACCTCCTGTACCTAGCCAGCTCTGGTATGCACCAGTCTCCTCTGTTTGCTTCCCTTCACTTATTTTGCTGGCAGCCCCTCTCTCACTGAAATTCTGGAAGATTGCAGTTTCATTTGTTTCTTCAACATTTGACGTAATCGACTGGAGTCTTTTGTATGTGACAACCTGTTACATGGATGGCACATTGGTTAAATTTCTCAAAAAATACTCACATATAGACATTTAGTATCAATGCTCAAGCCAGCTTCGTATTATTTTCTGTCAACTCTGATCTTTCCTAAGTTACACTATTCATCTTGGTGTATATTTAGTTTATTTTTCTGATTTTATGTTGTAATTTCTACTGCACTGTCAGCCTTTTAATTCAATGTGGTGTGTCATGAATAACTTCAGGGATTGTGTAAGATTGAATTCTAGAGGTTGTAGCTTTTGAGCAAAATTTTGTGTAAATGGGTGAGCACCTTAAATTGTAAGTGTTTAGTTTATTTTATCACGTGTACTAAAGTACAGTGAAAAGCATTATGTTTTGCGTTATCCTGTTAGTGAAAAGACAAGACATGGTTGCAATCAAGCCATCCACAGTGTGCAGATACAGGATAACGGGTATAATGTTTAGTTGAAGGTAAAGTTTGCTTAAACGTGGTTTGAAGGTCTCCAATGAGATAAATGGGAGGTCAAGACCACTCTGGTTGGTGAGAGGACGGTTCAGTTACCTGATAACAGTTGGGAAGAAACTGACTCTGAATCTGGAGGTATGACTATAGACAATAGGTGCAGGAGTAGGCTATTCGGCACCTCGAGCCAGCACCACCATTCAATGTGATCATGGCTGATCATTCTCAATCAGTACCCTGTTCCTGCCTTCTCCCCATACCCCCTGACTCTGCTATCCATAAGAGCTCTATCTAGCTCTCTCTTGAATGCATTCAGAGAATTGGCCTCCACTGCCTTCTGAGGCAGAGAATTCCACAGATTTACAACTCTCTGACTGAATGTGTTTTCAAACTTTTGTACCTCGTCTGATGGGAGAGGGGAGAAGAAGGAATGACTGAGATGAGACCAGTCCTTGATTATGCTGGTGGCCTTGCCGAGTTTTAAATTGAAGAGTAATACAGTGTGAAAGTTGGATGCAGTGTTTTAAATTACGTTCAACATATATAAAACCACGAATACTTGAGGTTGACTGCAGCATGTGGGTTACCTGTTGTATTTCCCATTGTTGCTTACGTGTATGGATTCGACAGTTTATGAGAACTCTCCATGTGAAGGCTGCATGATAATTATGCTCAACACTTCAGTGTTTTGCAGGAAAAACTTCATGAAATTATAATTTATTCAGGATTTAGTGAATTTGAAATCAATTTTACATCCAAGCCAGTGCTGATGCTGGGTGATGCCATGCCTTGCAATTTTGTCAATCACAATTGGAGGTAGATTGTAAATCTTCCTGTATGTTGCCTTAGCAGTGCTTGCCAATATCCAAAGCTGCTCCTCGTTTTGCATTTCACGTACCAACTGTCCCATGGCACTCCCGAGATAGTTCTATGTTTCTACAGCTAAGTTGTGGATTGATTTGAGCCTGAATTCCTGGTTACCAAAGGTTGTTTGTGACTGTCCTAAACTTTGGTTTGATGTGGAATCCTTACAGGCAAAGTTATTCTCTGGTTGAGTTTGATCTGGAATTGCAAAATAAAACTATTATTTAATAAGAGAGGATTAATTTCAATTTCATTGTGTAATTTATTTGTTTATTGTGTTTATTAACCAAGTTATTTGTTTGTTGTGCCTGAAATTTTTTAATTCTTGTGTGCACTAACATGATAGATGTTGGGAAAGGATACATAGCTATTTTAGTTTTGACCTAACCCAAGCAGCCAACATATCTGGTGGTGATGCCTCAAAATAGAAGAGGGTGCGGAGAATGTCACAAATGTATTCATGGTGAAATTAATCTTTGGATGATTGGCTGAGGCTAGGATGAATTTGTTTCTTGACATTGTTTTTTATAAAAAATCAGTTTGGCATTGATAGGGAGCCTCAGTGGTTGTGAACCAAGGTGCTTTGCCTCTAATTTTTCTTCTCCACCCCTCATCTGAGGAAACTAGTTGTAGCATTTTGAATTTTGTATGGCTCTGTAGCAGAATAGTTCAATGTGGTCGGAAGAAGGGTCTCAAGCCACAACGTCACCCATTCCTTCTCTCAAGAGATGCTACCTGTCCTGCTGAGTTACTCCAGCACTTTGCGTCTATCTTAGATCAATGTGGTAGTAGCTTTGTGTATCTAGTGTGTTTCTTGCTGCATGTTCAGTTATTTAGGACTACAGGTGAATAAAAGGTTATTTGAAGGGTGATATTTTCCTCGCATTTCAATATTGAAGAACAACAGAATTTAAAAGTTAAAAATTTGAATCTGCAGTGCGTGTTAGTAGTCTGATTCATTGATACAAGTTGGTAATAAGAATGAATGGAATGGTGGCAGGAAGACTAATGACTCTAGCACCCTGTCCAGAAGATCACTAGTTGAAATTTTCAGCCTCTGGTGTTGATTTGACAACAGTGCAAGGTACAAGTCAATTTTCTGCTGCATTTGTGTCACAGGTGCCATTGCTGCAAAGTGAATACAGAAACATGACCAATGTTCAAGACTTAGTTATTCAACATACAGCTTAGATAGCAGATGCTTGGGAATTGTATTGCAAAAGAACATTTCTCTCTCTTCCCTCTCAAACTCCACATCCCAAAACACTTCTTCCATTGAATAATTTTTGAAGTGCAGTCAGTGTTGTGATGCGGTAGTTAGTTACAGTGCTGTGTTATCACATCGTTTTGCTGATATTGGTTGAGAGGCAAATGTTGATTTTGGTCATTGACTAATGCCTTAAGAACTCTATTAACCAAGTAAGGAGTTAGAGCGATCCTTGGTTTTACATTTCAAATTGACAAGAGTCCCTTCAAAACGTTGTTCCCTCTGTACTGCATTTACGTCTTCAGAGTGGAATGGAGTCTTTCTCGGGAGAGCTAGTCACTGATTCTCAACAATAGGAATGGAATATAAAGCTGCTTAAGGCTGAGCAATAGTATTGGTCTGACCTATGTTAAGATTAAAAGCTGGCATGAAGTATACAAATGGATGTACAGGGATAGTAGAGAAATCTGCTTTTTCCAATCAGGCACTTCACTTTGCTGCCTTTCTCCCCATTTGGTCTTATGCTTCTTTCCTATTGCAGCACCTATATTGAGCCCAGCAGCCTTGCCTGAACTCCCTTCAGTGGTTAGTCATCCTGCTGTGCAAACAAATACCTGATGTCTGTCCTAAATCTGCACTTTGCAAATTTGAATCTTTGCTTCTAGTGTCAAAATTTCCATTTTTGAGAGCAAAATAAACTTTGCTTCACCATGGGAGCACAGTCGGTGTCCCTCTTGTAAACAAAGTTCACTCATAAACACGATGCTGGTGAACATGAGACTAGGTTGTTTTCTCCTGGGTCACTCAGTATTTTTAAATCATTACAAAGATGCTGAAATACATATAGATTAGCAACATGGTGGGTAAATATAATTTATATGGGAACACCCTTCTGTTTTGAAGGTATCTGACCACTATATATGTGCCCATTGGCCTGTATTTAGTCTGCTTAAACTATCAGATACCTGTCCAAGTGAAACAGACTGAGATGTTCATTGGGTTCATTGTTTATTGTCTGTTCTCCCTGTAAAGGAGTAAATTGGTTGTGTGGGTGCCATGTCTTCAGGTTTTTTAAAGCACCCTTTTGAAGATGTGCAGCTCCATAAACGCCAACACATAGAACAATTACCCAAATATGTCAACAGTGGTTAATGTTCAGCCAATTAGCAATAGAAATACGCGACGACCTGGAGAAAGGGATCAAGCTTGGTTCTGCTTGTTTTCTTGGACTGGAGCCTTCTAGTGTTTTAATTATTCTTTATTTAATGGAGGATTATTGATGCTGTCTGGGTAGCTGAGGTCCATGCAAGCTCATGGTGGCTTGATTTGTATTTGGCACTGTTAGACTTCTAAACATAGATCCAGTTGGAGGTTGGAAGGCTTTTGTGTAGCTATACTGAGCATTTGTAATCTTTTGCTGCCTTGCTCCTGCCCCCAATAAATCTGTAGCGGGGAGATTTATGGAACATTTAACAGAACAGCACAGGAACGGGCACCAGCCCACAATGTTTGTGCCGAACACGATGCCCGGTTAAACCGATCTCATCTGCCTGTACATGATCCATATCCCTCTATTTCTTGCACTTCTATGTGCCTATCTAAAAGCCTCTTAAATGCCTCTAGTGTGTCTACCTCCACCACCATCCCAGCAATGTGTTCCAGGCCCCATTACTCTATGTAAAAAAAACTTGCCCTGTGCATCGCCATTAAACTTTCCCCCTCTCACCTTAAAGCTGTGCCCTCTAGTGTTGGATATTTCCACCGTAGGAAAATGGTTCTCACTGTCTCCCCTATCAATACCCCTCATAATTTTATATATCTCTATTATCTCCCCTCAACTTGACATTTCAGAGAAAACAATTCAAGTCTATCCAACGTCTCCCTGTGGTGGAAACCCTTTCATCCAGGCAACATTCTGGCAAGCCACTTCTGCACCCTCAAGCCTCCACAACTTTCCTGTAATGGGACAACCAGAACTGTGTGCAATTCCCCATATGCATCCTGATCAAAGCTCTATTGAACTGCATCCTGACTTCCTGACTCTTGTATTCAATGCTCCTTGCAATGAAGACAAGCATACCATATGCTACCTATACCATCCCATCTATTTGTGCTTCCACCTTTAGTGAGCTATGAACTTGGAGTCCAAGATCTCTGTGTACCTCATTGCTGTGGAGGGTCTTGCCATTAACTGTGTACTCCCTCCCTGCGTACTCTCCTGAAGTGCAACACCCCAGACTTGCTTGAGTTAAACTCCATCTGCCATTTCTGTAGCTGATCTATATCCAGCTGTATCTTCTGACAGCATTCCACACTGTCTGCAACTCCTGTTTTGGTGTCATAAGCAAACTTACTCACCAACCCATCTATATTTACGTCTCGGTCATTTATATTTATTTCACAAAATGTTGGAGTAACTCAGCAGGTCAGGCAGCATCTCAGGAGAGAAGGAATGGGTGACGTTTCGGGTCGAGACCCTTCTTCAGACTGATGTCAGGGGGGTGGGACAACGGTCATTTATATGATCTACATACAGCAGAGATCCCAGCACAAAGCACCAGCCAGAATATCCCTTCCACCACAACCATGTGTCTTCTATGAATAAGCCAGTTCTGAATCCATAAGACCAAGTCATCATGAATTTCATATCTTATCTTCTGGATCAGCCTACCATGAGAGACCTTATCAAAAGCCTTTCTAAAATCCATCTGCCGCCCTACCTTCATCAATCTATACAAGTGAAAATCTTTTCTCTGTGGATCAATAGCTTCATTTGACTGTTAGACTTCTTTTTTCTTGTTTCTCAGTACCACAGTCATTACAACGATGTCTGAAGAAGGGTCTCAACCCGAAACGTCACCCATTCCTTCCCTCCAGAGATGCTGCCTGTCCCGCTGAGTTACTCCAGCATTTTGTGTCTACCTTTGATTTAAACCAGCATCCGCAGATATTTCCGACCTATTACAACGATGTCTTGGGCAGGTGATACTTTGCTGCTTCTTGGATACTCTGACAGCGGCCCTGAGACTGCAGAATTTGGGGTGGGGATTGAGAATGAGAGAGGGACATTGCTGTCATGTCCACACCCTCCATATTTTTGCTTAGCCTGGTCTATTGCTTTGTGGGCAATAATAGGTGGTGTGGGTTAATCTGGCTCCCTGTCATGAATTGGGGCTGCCTGCATTGACTGCCACACTCGATCAGGCAGGAGAAAATAGGCTAATGACTCGATTGCAGATCACTTGTAACAGGCAATGCACCAGCAAATAGCCACAAACGAGTATCTGCTTATAAAATCCACATAGCTAGCTGCTTGATGATTAGCTGTTTAATATAACAAAATAATTTTCCATTCTTGGAACATTTAGATACTTGATTGGAAATGTGTAATATGTTTTATTTTAGGGAGACCCATAACTTGTACTGCATTCCTCCAAGTGCAGTAAGTCAAACCATTGTGCACTCATGGAAGTGCTTTTTCAAACTTGTTCAAATTTTCCATATTTCCTCACCAGGCATTTGGCCCGTTGAGCCTCTGCCAGCTGTCAAAGCATTCCTGTCAGTCCTCGCTTATTTCCCTATAACCTATTTTCTTGACCATCGACTCCCTCCAATTCTCCTCCCACCTACCTACACGAGGGATAATTCAGAATTGCCATTTAATCTACCAACCAGCAAGTCTGTGGGATGTTGGACAAAAGGGGAGCTGCTTGGGCAAATCCACATAGTAACAGAGAATAGAGGCTGTGTAGAGTTTACAGAGTGGCAGCGTGATCCAAACGAGTGAAATTGACCAAAGATAAATGCAGGCAATTCACTTTGCTGGATGGGATGCGAGCGTAGGTCGTAGTTTTATTTATTGCTCATTTCTAACTGCCCTTAAATTGAGTGGCATGCTATGCCATTTGAAACAGGAATCAGCCATGTTGTAGTTGGGTCTGGAATCTATCATTGGACCTGCAAATTTCTTTCTGTCCAGTTTCTTACTGAACTGGATTGTTGTAAAAAGCTATCTAGGAGTGTTACAGGTGCCAATTATTCCAGAATTTGAACTTGAACTCCCCAGCTGCAATGGTGAAATTCAGTGTTCCAGTGGTAATTGATGGTACTCATTGGTATACAGTGCCTGTGTTACAGGACTTGTACCTACTTATTTTACTCCAGCTCTCCTGTCCTGGTGAATCAAAGGCAGATGCATATTCTTACTTGGTTAAATGGTCCATCGTTTACAATTATCTGGTGATTGCTGATTTTGTTTTGTGTCTACCATTGTCAGACTATTCAGTACGTCAATGCAAACAATTGCCTCACCTGCAGTGTTTTTAAACATTTCTAAAAAAAAATGGGTCTGAAGAAGGAACGTGAATATTTGTTCTCTATCTTCTGGATATTCAGACTGTTTACGTTGTTTCCTTTAAATTGTCTGCACGGACCAGTCAAATTGCCTCAGAGTAAGATTTAGAATCAACCTTTCTCAATCTGTAATTTGGAACTACACTATGGTGCAATAACCCATTGTGTTCTTGACGCAATGGTCTGTAATACTGGTTACGTAACAACTGTGTAGATGATGTAAAGTAGCTTATCACGTTTTACTTATTAGGTAGTGTCTATGTAGAAATATCCAAGCAATGTTTTTGCAATTAAACTAAAGTTTGTTTGCTGAGGGGTAGTGACTTTGAGTCCCTGACTTCATTGAGTTTTCTTTTTACAGAAGTATTGTAGGCTGTTGGTCTATAGAAATTGTTGGTGTGGTATTGATTAGTGAATCTAGAGGGCAGGCTCACAACATAGGAATAACTGAATGGGTAGTTTATTCTGAAGAAGGGTGTCGACCCAAAACGTCACCCATTCCTTCTATCCAGAGATGCTGCCTGTCCCGCTGAGTTGTGTCTATGGACAGTTTATTACTGTAGTCTGTATGGCTTTCCTGTTCTTACAAAGATTCCGTTCTGAATGAGACAATTTGAAGATCTGTCAAAATGGGACAGTTGCATGTGTTTAAGTTTTTTAAAGGTGGTTTTGTATTTTCTTCCACCCATACTGAAGTGCTTGTTTTGGAATGATGTAGCTGTCCAAACAAACTGGGCAGCAGGAAATATGCTGAGGTGGTTTTGGGCAGTTCCTCTGTCAGGCGATTGAATTCAGTAGCTTTCATTGGAAACTACTCTATGGTCTGCTTGCTCTCCAGCGCCCTACATCCTCCCTCATACTACTGTCCTGTTAGCTCCAGATATGTACCTTGGCACAGAACTAAATGGTCGGCTAGCTACTTGGAGTGCAGGAGCACATCGTAGCCAAGTCTGATCACTGCCCCACAATCCCCTACCCCGCACCCCTGACCCACTTCCTTGAACCATGAAGCCAATTATAATACAGTACCTCAATTGTACCGGGGTCAAACATTGAATCTCTTGGTCTACATAGTTTGGCCTATTGTCTGAACAATTACGGGTTGATGTACTATATTTTAAAGTTTAAATGAAATTCCTATAACAATATAACTTTGAAATGAAAGCAGGGTTTTTTTTCTGTATGGTCAGCTCCCTGATCAAATGTTTTGTTTCCTTTTGTGGCGACCCTATTGAAATGATTTCCACTTTGTGCAGCGTTCTCTCTGTATCCAGTATGTGCCAGCTCTGAGCGCGCTCTGAATGTTAATGAAGTCCAGATGTGGGTGGCTTTAGGAATGATGTCATACATTGATGGAACTTCACTTCTTGGCTTAATAACAGCTCCAGATGGGGCTGGCTGGTGGATTGGGGAGGGGGGAGTGCCGTGTGGCTTGGATTCTTTCTTGGGAAGCATTCCGATTATCAGACTGTTGAGGTCTTTAAACTGGGTAATGCTGGAAGTGGGTGGGGTGAGGGAGAAAAGCTGAAAACCGCACAGAATGTCAGTGGACTGATACAGATTATTTTCACTCTAGTTCCCTACTTTAGACCCAGTAGTCTGAGAAAAGTGCGAGCATTTTCCAGGTGGCTGAAAATTGTTTAATGGTTCAGAATGTGTTTGTGGATGCCTAGGATCAGATTGGAACGGAGACGGTGGCCAACGGGGAGGGGAGGAAAAGAAATATAGAAATTTGTAACAGAAGTACTCTTTAAATTGTATATTTGGTATTTATTTATTTATGTTGCCTTTTTTTGTCTTTTGATTTTAGTGACAACATGAAGCCCTAACTGCAAGAAACAAGAAAACAAACTAAATGAATGCCAGGTTTACCATGGTCTGCTGTCAGAAGTTGCCTGAAGTTGTTTCTCTGTTCAGTTTTCAGTGTTGAGAGTAGTTCTCCCAGAGTATTGCATCTGGGGGGAGGGGGTGGGTGGGCGGGGGTGTGAGGCAAAGAAGTGGGAGAATATTTTGCAATCCCCCTCATTCAAAAAAAGAATGTTTTGACAGAAAAGACACCAACTTTTTCAAAGACTACAATCTTGCTGCCCAAACTGAAAACATGTGACGTTGTCCTCTTGGTGCCCGAAGAAAAGAGACCATCGTGCAGGCTTGCGATCATGATGTTTCGGGATCAAGTTGGTGTGTTAGCTGGGTGGTTTAAGGGGTGGAATGAATGTGAACAGACTGTTGCCTTGCTGACTCTGCTGAAGAGGGTCAGTCGGACCCAGGCTCGATTTCTTCAGATTTGTTTGGAGCACTCGCTGGCCGATTGCACTGAGATCCACATACTGGAGGGAGAGGCCAATGATGCTGGTGAGTCCTTCATGTAAAACGTGCGGAATTAAAATGTAATAGGTAAACTTTAATGCAAGCTGTTTGTAGGTCTTGTGTATTTTGCTGTGGTTATTACTGGATGATAATTGTCAGTGGGCCTATTATAATAATGTTACTATTAGACAATAGACGCAGAAGTATGCCATTCGGCCCTTTGAACCAGCGCCACCATTCAATGTGATCATGGCTGATCATTCTCAATCAGTACCCCGTTCCTGCCTTCTCCCCATACCCCCTGACTCTGCTATCCTTAAGAGCTCTATCTAGCTCTCTCTTGAGTATATTATATACGCTAGTTAAAAATAGCTAGCTTTCCTAGTACTTTCCATTAATTAAACATGGGAGTTTCCTGACAAAGTTGTATTGCCCATGATCAGTGAGCAGGGTTTGTCATGGCTTCTGACTTGCTGGCTGACCCCCTGTGCTGACTTTTAAACACATCATTGTTACTTTCTCATTGCTTCATGGTCTTGCGCCTCCCTTCGTGGCAGCCCTCGGATCTGAGCTCCATTTGTGTCATCTTGTTCTTTAATGAATCATCCTGACCATACTTTCCACATTACAGGGACCATCCATAATCCATAATTCCCTCAAATCTTTGCCGTTACTTTCCTCTTCAGAATGCTTCTTGAAAACCTAACTTTGCGTAGACTTTTGGTCACTTGCTGTTTTATTTTTGATGGATTCTGTGTAAGGCCTTAAGATCTTATTTCTTCAATAATTGTTGTCTTTATAACAAGGTCCTATAGAATTCACAAAATCAATTTCTCTATTGTGAAGCTGGTCTGATTGCCAATGGTTTTGGGAGATTTTAGATGATTTGGATGTGCATAAAAACATTTAAAAGGAACTAGAATTCAGTTTTCATACTGCTAGTTTTGTCTGAACTACTGATGTAACTTATGTTTGCCATCTCCTGATGTCTCATGATCTGATCAATAATGCTTAGCCTATAATGTTAGTTTTAAACATAATGTAAGAAAATCAAGAAAAACATTGTGTAAAATGAACCTACCTACACTTGGAGCTGAGTGTTAGTGTTAGATCCCTGGGTAGTAAATGGAGCCTTTATTCCTGCTTTGCTTAGTTTATACAAAGGATTTTCAGCTTTCAAAATATCCTATTTGAGCTTGTGGTGTTGGTATTTTTGTTAGAGTAGTTTTTTCATACTTGTATCAAAAGGTTCCTTTAGTAAAATCTGGACTGTCTTGTTAAATGTCACAGAGTGCAGTATTCAGCCACTTTAAGAATACACTTTTACTCTGCAAGTTTAGCTTTATTTTGTATATGATTGCAACAATTTAATTCTCTTTTGCAATTACAAAATATTTGATTGGAGCAGTGGACCATGATGGCACTTCTTACATGCAAATTGTAGATAACTACAAAGTCCTCAATTGTTGATATTTGGGATGGGATTGTTTTAGAATAGAACTAAACATTCATTTTATGCAGTGCAGAATTGTCAGGCATATATAACCACCAAGTTGAGACTTGGCATTTAATGGGCTGATGTATCCTTTGTAAAAACAATGGTCTGAAGAAGGGGCTCGACCCAAAACGTCACCCATTCCTTCTCTCCTGAGATGCTGCCTGACCTGCTGAGTTACTCCAGCATTTTGTGATACCTTCGATTTGTACCAGCATCTGCAGTTATTTTCCTACTTTGTATACAACAGGTCACTTGCCAAGCTGAAAAAAATAACGCCCTTAATGATTCAATTTGAGATTGTGTCAAATTTTATGGGTTCACCTGCACCCTCTTCTTTCTCCCACTCAAACTCTCGGCATGGTCTGATGGAAATACAGTACTCTCATTCACCTCTAAGTGAAACGGTAAACCGAGACCTTGTGAATAGAAGATTGTTTGGGACTGTTTTAAGAGCGGCTCTGAGTTTTACTGGCCAAGAACTTTACACCAAAAATACCAGGGAGACCAGCCTGACTTTAGCCAAGTCTTGGTAAGCAAAGAGTCGCCACATAAAGTTGCAAAGCATTCAATTTCACACAAGCCATTTTTAACAAGTTAATTTGTGATTCCCACGCCGGGTTCTTGTTTGTTCTTTCCGTCCTCTTTCCCTCCCCCACCAGGTTCTCGTCTGTTCTTCCTGTCCTCTTCCCCCCCACCCCCCGCCCCCGGCGGTTCCCCCACGCATCTGATCATGCCTACTCCTCTCACACACCCCCCACCCGGCCACAGCAATTGGGGGCTAGCTCAGACAGAACCGAGAGCACTGAGCATTCGCTCACTCACTCTGATTCACAGAGGCCATTCTTGTCCCTTCCCACTCGCTCGCCCCAGTAACTAAGCAGAATCAGTTTTCAGTTTGGGCCTTGTTTCTGTACATCAGCAGTCATCCAAACCACCAAAAGAACCGTCCTTTTGTTTTAAGAAAAAGAACATG
This sequence comes from Rhinoraja longicauda, assembly GCF_053455715.1. Classification (NCBI taxonomy): domain Eukaryota; kingdom Metazoa; phylum Chordata; class Chondrichthyes; order Rajiformes; family Arhynchobatidae; genus Rhinoraja; species Rhinoraja longicauda. The sequence goes on along the minus strand of NC_135993.1, from coordinate 328,406 downwards.
TCAACACTAAACAGAATAGTCAGGCAAAGAGGACTTTGTTCTAGCATGGCTGTTTCTGTTGTACACAGTTGGGAAATTCCAAGTAGTTGGACACTGAGAATCTTCCTTGAGCAAGGTGGTGTCTGTATGCTGACAGGAGCTAGTGCTTTATCCCAACAGGCACAATCATCAAATACCTCCTCATTTTTGAAAATGCTGGCACGTCAGGTGCTCTTCTGTTCCATTCAGTAAAACTGCCTGAATTGCAGTGTGACTTTGTTTTTGCCCTTGATGTACAATATATTGGTACAAAGAGAGAATGCTAGAAGCACTTGGGCCAAGCGACATCCATGAGAAGGGACATGATTAGTGTTCTGGGTCAATTACCCTTGATCAAAGCTTCCAGCATTTTGTTATTCTTTGAATTTCCAGCATCATTCCATTCCATCAGTAGTTTTATTCCACTGTACTGATCCCTGCCATAAATACTCACCAACCTGTCAACTCCTCCAAGGTGATGCCCCAATAAGATTACTTTCATTCTTCAACTCCAGGAATATTGTTCCCGTTTTGTTCCTGTTCATTCTCTGTTCCTCTCCCCCCCCCCCCCCCCCCCCACCCCGCTCACGTACAAAACCAACCTTTACGTAATTTATTTTGCACTCCAGCTGTGCGATTGCTTAGTTGAACAAGTTGTTGGCGAGGCCACACTTAGATATTGTGTCGAGTTTTGGTCACCCTGCTGTAGGAAAGATGCCACTAAGCTGGAAAGTGTACAGAGAAGTTTTCTGAAGAGGTTCCCAGGATTTGAAGGCCTGAGTTACAGGGTGAGGTTGGGAAGCTGAGGCTTTCCTCCCTGGACCACAGAAGGGTGATCTTATCCAGTGAAATAAAATCAAGGAATAGGTAAGGTGAATGCCCAGTCTTTTTCCGAGGTTAGGAGAATCAAGGATGATATATATGAGAGGGGAAAGATATAATAGCTACTTTGTCACACCGGGTTCACCCCTGAATATAAGGACGATATATATGAGAGGGGAAAGATATAACAGCACCTTTGTCACACCGGGTTCACCCCTGAATATAAGGACGATATATATGAGACGGGAAAAATATAACAGCAACTTGGTCACACCGGGTTCACCCCTGAATATATGGAATGAGCTGCCAGAGGAAGTAGTTGAGGCAGATGCAATGACATTTAAAAGACATTTGGACAGGGATATGGGTCAAACGCAGGCAAATGGGACTGGCTTAAATGGGCATCTTGGTTTGCAGAGACGAGCTGGGCCGAAGGGCCTGTTTCTCAACTATAGCTTTGCATCAATAAACATTTTGCCGTCTTCACTTACTGTACCTGCTTATCCACTTCTGTCATGAACAAAAACCCCAGATCCCTCAGAGATGCATTAATTCGCAGTCTTGTTCCTTGTACACAAAAGGATAATTGCATGTTTCTCTATTATTCATCACACCAGTTCAAAGCTTGGTAGGTTGTAACGTTTTGCTCTGTTAGCTGAAAATAAAAGATGCTGTTCCAGAATGGATTGTGGCCTGTAAGTTGTAGCTGAGGTAATTTATATAAGAACTGAACTAACATGAATTTGCCATGTGGACCTTCGTGCCTGCTTGACATTCAGTCAGACCATAGCTGATAAGACCTCCTCGGCTCTTCCTGCACTTATCCTGATCTCTTTTTAAAAAATATTATGGGAACCAATCTGTCTTGAATATGCTCAATGATTCTCTACAGGTCTTGGTTAGTGAATTCCAAAGATTCTCTTGTCTCTGGCTCAACTGTCCAGAATGGCTGACCCCTTTAGAGACTAACTCCTGGTTTCAGACTCCTTTGCCAGGTGAAATGTCAACTCCACAGCTCTGCTAAGAGCCCCACAAGAATTTTGTGCATTTCTATTTTTGTTTGTCTGAACGAGAGTACAGGCTGATCGCTCCTCATGTGACAAGCCTGCCATCCCAGGAATCAGTCTGCTGAAACTTTGCTGCACTTCAATCGCAATTATAAATCCTTGTTCTGGTAGGGAGACTGTGCTTGTACTGAGGATTCCCGATGTGGTCTCTTCAGGGGTCTATTATTGAAGCAAGATGTCTCTGCTACAGTAATAGGAGGCCACGGTACTGCTAGCCTTCCGAATCGCTTATTAAACTGCATCTTAACTTTATACCATAACAATATTAGTGTCTCCATGTAGAAACAAAGAACCGCAGGTGCTGGTTAATGCACAAATGGACACAAAGTGCTGGAGTAACTCAGCAGGTCAGGCAACATCTCTGGCAAATATAGGTGACGATTCTGAAGAAGGGTTTTGACCTGAAACGTCACCTATCCATATTCTCCAGAGATGTTCCTTGACTTGCTGAGTTACTCCAACACTTTGTGTCCTCTGGGTCTCCAAATACCTTTAAGTCTCTTGCTATTTAAAAAAAAAAAAAAATTTGGAGATACAGCGTGGAAACTGGCCCTTCAGCCAACGAGCCCATGTCGATCAGCAATCTCCGTTACATTAGCACTCACTACACACTCGGAACAATTTACAATTTTTACCGAAGCCAATTAACCTATAAACCTGTATGTCTTTGGAGTGTGGGGAAATACCGGAGCACCCAGGGAAAACCCACGTGGAGAACGTACGAACTCCGTACAGACAGCACCTATAGTCAGGATCAAACCCGGGGCACAGTACAGTGAAAGGTACAGGTAAGGTACACTGAAAATTGAAGCATGTTTGCAGATTATGAAATGTGTGCGCACTAATTATAAACTTGAAGACTGGTTGCATATAAGCTGAAACTTCACTTATAAATTATAGTTTGTGATTGACACATTAGGTGAGCCATTTAAGCCTGCTGTCGAATTATTAGATTGCGGTCGATTTGTACTTCAGGTCTGTGTCCCCACAAGTTCTATCTTAGTCAAAGTTATATAGCATAGAAACAGGTCCTTGGCCCAACGTGCCCATGCCGACCAACATGTCCCATCTACACTAGTCCCACCTGCCTGTGTTTGGCCTAGACCCACCTGCCTGTGTTTGGCCCATATCCTTCTAAACTTATCCTATCCATGTACCTGTCCAAATGTCTTTTAAACATTATTGAACTGGTTAAATGGATTTGACCGAATCCAATCTTTTAAACATTTGTAAACCTTGGACTTGAGGGTCAAAGCTGATTTTTGTTTCAATCTGTCTTTTGTAGGAAGAGGAATGTTGCAAGTAGAATAAACTTGGGCATCATGGTCACTTATCCTAACACGATTAATGAATGCCGTTAAATATTCCTGTAATTTTTCTTTTCAGTAAAAGGTGCTTTCTTTCTGCACAATACCAGTGCTATCGAACAAATAAACGCAGATGCGAGAAATCTGAGACAAAAACAAAGGCTGGAAATGAAGGATCTTCGACTTGAAATATTAATTGTTTCTCTTTACCAGACCTGAGTATTTTCTGCATTTGTACTAAACTTAGGGCAGTATTTTGGAGACTATTTATCAAATTGTGGCTTTTTTCTTTGTCTTGTGGTGACTCTCGCTGAATATTTTTAGTTCCATTGCAGCAGTTTAAATGTGGATGAGAATGTAGATGGCGTTGTTAGTGCGTTTGCAGATGCCATATGTAGCATGCAATGATGGTTTTCAAAGATAGCAGTGGGGTCTTGATCAACTGAGCCGATGGGCTGAGGAATGGCAAATGGAGCTTAATTCACATGCAACGTGTTGCATTTTGGTAAGAAAAATTAGGGGAGGACGTGCACAGTAAATAGGAAGGTGCTTGGGAGTATTGTAGAACATAGAGACATGGGGATGCCAGTACATAACTCACTGAAAGTAGAGACCCACAGGGTGGTGACGAAGCTGTTTGACATGCTTGCCTTTCATCGGTCAGGCTATTGAGTTTAGGAGTTGAGGCGTCCAGTTACATTTGTACAATGTGTTGGTGAGGCTACATTTTGAACACTGCAACAGTTCTGGTTTTCGTGCTACAGGAAGGATGTCATTCAACTGGAAAAGGTGTTTTTAAAAAAAAAGGATTTAAGAGGATATTACTGGAACTAGAAGGGTTGAGTTATAAGGAGGGCCTGGGTAAGCTTGGACCTTTCTTCCCTGGAGAGGAGGTGCCTAAGTGGTGACATTTTACAGAGATAGATAAAAGTTGTGAGGGGCATAGATAAGGTGAATAGCCACAATCCTTACCCAGGTAGGCCAGCTTAAACCTAGTGGGCATAGGTTTAAGGTGAGTGGAGAAAGTTTTAGAAGCGATCTGAGGGGCTACTTTGTCCATAGAGGATGGTGCATGGATGAAATGAGCTACCAGAGGTTAGGGTAGGTACAATTACAACATTTAAAAGACACTTGGAAAGTCATGTGGATAGGGAAGGTTACATAGAAAAATAGGTGCAGGAGTAGGCCGTTTGGCCCTTTGAGCCAGCACCGCCATTCAATATGATCATGGTGATCATCTATAATTTGTACCCCGTTCCTGCTTTTTCCCCATATCCCTTGATTCCTTTAGCCCTAAGAGCCAAATCTAACTCCCGCTTGCAAACATCCAATGAATTGTCCTCCGCTGCCTTCTGTGGCAGAGAATCCCACAGATTCACAACTCTCTGGGTGATAAAGTTTTTCTTCATCTCAGTCCTAAACGGCCTATCCCTTATTCTTAAACTGTGACCCCTGGTTCTGGACTCTCCCAACATTGGGACCATTTTTTCTGCATCTAGCCTGTCCAATCCTTTAAAAAATTTATGTTTCTATAAGATCCCCTCTCATCCTTCTAAATTCCAATGAATACAAGCCCAGTCGACCGATTCTTTCTGCAGCTGCGGCTCACCGGTAGTCTCTCTGTTTTTTTTCATATCATATCATATCATATATATACAGCGCGGAAACAGGCCTTTTCGGCCCACCAAGTCCGCGCCGCCCAGCGATCCTCGCACACTAACACTATTAACACTATCCTACACCCACTAGGGACAATTTTTACATTTACCCAGCCAATTAACCTACATACCTGTACGTCTTTGGAGTGTGGGAGGAAACCGAAGATCTCGGAGAAAACCCACGCAGGTCACGGGGAGAACGTACAAACTCCTTACAGTACAGCGCCCGTAGTCAGGATCGAACCTGAGTCTCCGGCGCTGCATTCGCTGTAAAGCAGCAACTCTACCGCTGCGCTACCGTTACCGTTTTGTTTTTTTTGTCAATGTCGTTGTTAAATGTACGTTTTGTTTTATTTTTAATTCTGTGTATGTAGGGGGGTGGTGGGGGGGTTGGGGGAAACCTTTTTTTCAAATCTCCTCCTCAAAGGAGATGCGACCTTTACCGTGTCGTATCTCCGTTCGCGCTACGGCCTAACATCGTGGAGTCGGCGGCCTCCAGCTGGGATCGACCTCAAAGACTCCGGTCGCAGGGCCTGGACTTACCATCTCGGAGGCTTCGGCCGTGGGCCCTGCAGACCGCAACATCGGGAGTTCGCAGGTCCCTGGCTGGCGACCGGCTTTTGGGAGCTCCAGCCGTAGCAACTTCGACCGCCCCGAAGCGCGAGGTACGATCAACCCGCCCGCAGGCCCTTCATCGCCCTGCGTGGCTCGGCCGCAGCACTTTCCATCGCCCGGTGGGGGCTCAGGACTTTCATCGGCCTGCTCGGCTCGGCCCTGGGACTTTCCATCGCCCGGTGGGGGCTCAGGACTTTCATCGGCCTGCTCGGCTCAGCCCTGGGACTTTCCATCGCCACGGGAGAAGAATGAGGAGGAGATAAGACTTTGCCTTGCATCACAGTGAGGGTATGCCTAGAGCAATCACTGTGATGGCTGTTTTGTGTAAAAAATTATATCTGTGTGTCTTGTGCTTTTTAAAGTCTACTGCCGGACCCTGACGTGAGAGGACGCTGGCGTTGTGTATTCGCCGCTTTTCCGTCAGGATAGTTTGTCTGTTTGTTTCTATGTTAATTGTTTTTGTAAAGCGCTTTGAGCATGTGATAAGGCGCTATATAAAATAAATGGATTATTATTATTATTATTATATGTCAGTCCCGCCATCCCGGGAATTAACCTGGAAAACCCTTGCTGCACTCCCTCAATTGCAAGAATGTCCTTCCTCAATTTAGGAGACCAAAATTGCACACAATACTCCAGGTGCGGTCTCACCAGGGCCCTGTACAACTGCAGTAGGACCTCCTTGCTCCTAAACTCAAATCCTCTCACAATGAAGGTCAACATGCCAATAGCTTTCTTCACTACCTGCTGTACCTGCATGCTTACTTTCGAGCACACCCAAGTTTCGTTGCACCTACCCTTTTCCTAATCTGACACCATTCAGGTTTGGAGCAATATGGGCCAGGTGTCATCCAGTCGGTTAGTCAACATGGGCGAGTGGGATGGAGGGCTTGTTCTATGGCTGTATGGGTAGCACGGTGGCACAGTGGTAGAGTTGCTGCCTTACAGCGCTTGCAGCGACAGAGACCCAGGTTCAATCCTGATTACGGGTGCTGTCTGTACGGAGTTTGTATGTTCTCCCTGTGACCGGGGTGGATTTTCTCCAAGATCTTTGGTTTCCTCCCATACTCCAAGACATACAGGTTTGTAGGTTAATTGGATTGGTATAGATGTAAATTGTCTAACTTAGAGTGTGAAGGATAGCGTTAATGTGCGGGGATTGCTGGTTGGTGTGCTGGAAAGAACTGCAGATGCTGGTTTAAATCGAAGGTAGACACAAAATGCTGGAGTAACTCAGCGGGGCAGGCAGCATCTCTGGAAAGAAGGAACGGGCCTGAAAAAGGGTCTCGACCCAAAACATCGCCTGATCCTTCTCTCCAGAGATGCTGCCTGTCCCGCTGAGTTACTCCAGCATTTTGTGATAGACAATAGGTGCAGAAGTTGGCCATTCGGCCCTTCGAGCCAGCACCACCATTCAATGTGATCATGCCTGATCATTCTCAATCAGTACCCTGTTCCTGCCTTCTCCCCATACCCCCTGACTCCGCTATCATTAAGAGCTCTATCTAGCTCTCTCTTGAATGCATTCAGAGAATTGGCCTCCACTGCCTTCTGAGGCAGAGAATTCCACAGATTTACATCTCTCTGACTGAAAAAGTTTTTCCTCATCTCAGTTCTAAATGGCCTACCCCTTATTCTTAAACTGTGGCACCTGGTTCTGGACTCCCCCAACATTGGGAACATGTTTCCTGCCTCTAACGTGTCCAACCAGTTAATAATCTTATATGTTTCGATAAGATCTCCTCTCATCCGTCTAATTTCCAGTGTATCCAAGCCTAGTCGCTCCTGTCCTTCAACATATGACAGTCCCGCCATTCCGGGAATTAACCTAGTAAACCTACGCTGCACGCCCTCAATAGCAAGAATATCCTTCCTCAAATTTGGAGACCAAAACTGCACACAGTACTCCAGGTACGGTCTCACTGGGGCCCTGTACAACTGCAGAAGGACCTCTTTGCTCCTATACTCAACTCTTCTTGTTATGAAGGCCAACATTCCATTGGCTTTCTTCACTGCCTGCTGTACCTGCATGCTTCCTTTCAGTGACTGATGCACTAGGACACCCAGATCTCGTTGTACGTCCCCTTTTCCTAACTTGACACCTTTCAGATAATAATCTGCCTTCCTATTCTTACCACCAAAGTGGATAACCTCACACTTATCCACATTAAACTGCATCTGCCCACTCACACAACGTATCCAAGTCACCCTGCAACCTCATAGCATCTTCCTCACAGTTCACACTACCACCCAGCTTTGTTTCATCTGCAAATTTGCTAATGGTACTTTAAATCCCTTCATCCAAGTCATTAATGTATATTGTAAAGAGCTGCTGTCCCAGCACCGAGCCTTGTGGTACCCCACAAGTCACTGCCTGCCATTCTGAAAGGGACCCATTTATCCCCACTCTTTGCTTTCTGTCTGCCAACCAATTTTCTATCCATGTCAGTACCCTACCCCAATACCATGTGCTCTAATTTTGCCCACTCATCTCCTATGTGGGACCTTGTCGAAGGCTTTCTGAAAGTCGAGGTACACCACATCCACCGGCTCTCCCCTGTCAATTTTCCTAGTTACATCCTCAAAAAATTCCAGAAGATTATTTAAGCATGATTTTCCCTTCGTAAATCCATGCTGACTCGGAACGATCCTGTTACTGCTATCCAAATGCTCTGCAATTTCGTCTTTTATAATTGACTCCAGCATCTTCCCCACCACAGATGTCAGACTAACTGGTCTATAATTTCCTGTTTTCTCTCTCCCTCCTTTCTTAAAAAGTAGGATAACATTAGCTACCCTCCAATCCACAGGAACTGATCCTGAATCTATAGAACATTGGAAAATGATCACCAATGCATCCACAATTTCTAGAGCCACCTCCTTAAGTACCCTGGGATGCAGACCATCAGGCCCTGGGGATTTATCAGCCTTCAGTCCCATCAGTCTACCCAACACCATTTCCTGCCTAATGTGAATTTCAAACAGTTCACCTTCGATTGCTGGTCGGTGCGGACTCTCTGGGCCGAAGGGCCTGTTTCCACGCTGTATCTCTAAAACTAAAAGACTATGTGGTGTGCGTTGTGCTGAAAATTAAATGTATGTCTCTGATTTGCACTGTTTTATCTGCAGAATATTTTTAAAGCTTGTCCATTGAATTAAATGTAATTGCTTGTCATTCACACACACGCCTGTGCCACATATACTTGAATTCAGTTATTTTTATCTTTTGACCTTGGCATATGACACATTGGTGATTTAAATGCTATTTTTACTGATGCCTGCTTCATTGTTGCAATTCTTTTCTTTTAATTTATATTCAGTGAATTACCATTTACAGTAAGTGATTTATGGTAACATTTGATTTCTTGTATCTGTTTTAAACCACTAACATCTTGTGTTTATTTGTGGTGTTTTCTATGGGACTCTCCATATTTCTGGCTGCTGTAACTCCTCGTCATCCTCCTGGTTTTACTAAAGATATACCTGAGCTCCAAGGGAGGAACAAACTGTATCGTAAGAGTGCCAACCAACGTGGAACAATCTACAACAATTTGCAGCACGTCAGACAAGGGATATGATTTGTTAGTTTCAATGTGACTTTGAATGGGATACGCATTGAGGGCTTTCGTGTGACTCAAGCCTAATGTGAGAGGAGCCTGAAGGGGTTGTTACACATAGTTCGGACTTGTGGGTAGACACAAAGTGCTGGAGTAACTCTGCCATTCAGGCAGCATCTCTGGAGAAAAAGGATGGGTCGGGGCCCTTCAGATTAGGACCTGGGATTGGGTTCAAATATGTTATTAGCATAGATCTAAGATTGGTTAAAAATGAAATGGGTATAAACTGGACAGAGTGCAGAGAAGATTTTTATGAGGATGTTGCCAGGACTCGAGGGCCGAAGCTAAAGGCAGAGATTGAGTAAGCTAGGACTTTATTCCTTGGAGTGCATAAGGCTAAGGGATGATTTACAGATGTATATAAAATCACGAGGGAAATTGATAGGGTGACTGGTGAGTTTTTCCTCGGGGTAGTGGAATCAAGAACCTGAGGTTATAGGTTTAAGGTGAGAGGGGAACAATAACAGGAACAGGGGCAGCTTTTTCACTCTGAGCTACTAGTGGAGGTAGTTGAGGCAGGTATTATAGCATTTAAAAGACACAGACACATAATGGATAGGAAAGAGAGATGGAGGGGCATAGACCAAATACAGTCAAATGGGACCAGCTTAAATGGGGCATCTTGATTGGCAGGCACGAATTGGGCAGAAGTGCCTGTTTCTGTCCTATATGCTCACCTGCGATGGCAGTGTGTAGGGTTGCTGCAAAGTTCAGGGCTTGGCTGTTACCAAAATCCTCTCTGACTTGGTTGAGGACATAACATGTTTTCTCCTATGTGTGAATGTAAGCATGATGTGATTGGGTAAAATGGTGGCAGATAAAAGTATTGAGGGGAAATATGGAAATGGACTCTTGTAGAATGTATGAACAAGATTTGTTTTTCTAGGATGTGGTTCTTTGTTCATGCAGGTACAACAAACAGTTAAGAAATTGCACAGTATGTTGTTCTTGAATAAAAGGAGGTGGATTATTTGAAACAAAGTCTGCAGTATTGTGTACAGTTTTTGTCTCCTGAGGAAATGCTTCCTTGCATGGCATAAAACAGAAATTCCTCAGCTGAGAAGGCGGTTCAATGTTACGGTTTAGTACTTGACTCACTGGGGTGGGAGGAGGATGCTGAGAGTGCGGTCCTGGCAGGAGAATCTTTTTATAGCTCAGCTTGTTGCCTTGGGGATAAGACTTCACTATCCAATTCCTGTTTCCGGGGGTTTGCTGTGGGGTTAATAAAAGGGCTGCCTTGTTTTCTATACTAACAGTTTTTTAGAAATATAGCCCATAGGCTGTAAAGTGCCTTGATGTCCTGAAGCGTTGTAAAAATGTAAATATTTTGTTGCTGCATTCTGGCCTGTTCAAACGTGCATTGTGTGTTCTTTTACCTTTTCTACTCTGGCAGATCTTTCTACGTTGATACAGTCAAGTTCACTAAGTTAATTGCCATGGCTTTACAAGAAACGCATTGTTTCACACAACTACATTGTATCAGCTTGTTTAAATTCAAACTTTTTTGAGCTGGTCTGCAGCTAGATTATTGCATATTTGAAACAATTTGACCAGCGTGTCCAGCAATGTGCATGTTCTGACCTTGACCATGCTAATGTGATTCGGGGCTTTGCTGGGTTGGGTTTGATATTTGGACACAATTTCCATTTGTACTTGCCCAGAACAATCTTTGTTCATTTATTTATGTTCCTGTTTTAAATATGAAATTGTAACCTTACAGCAGAACATATCTGAATGAAAGTGCAAATTAGGGCAGCAGTTCAGGCTGAATCATGTTAACTGCTGAAAAAGAAATGTCACCCCTTCAACTTCCACTTGGTTTATGAAAGAGAGCAGTCATACTTAATTGCACACCTTGAGGATTTGCTGAACTTTTAAATCTTTTTTAAACAAACTTTGAATCAAACATTCTAGAATTAATATGTCTATTTGCTTTTACCATTTTCTCCACTGTGTAAATCAGTTGCATATCTGCATTAAAGCACAGAATGATTGTTTGCAAAGTGACATTCAATAGGTCCAAGAAAAGAATATGTAAATAGAGAGCAGACTCTATAAAGGTCCCAAGTCATATGATAAACTCTGGTGTCTATTTACATACTCTTTTCTAAGTCCTGACTGACTTTTGAAGTGCAGTTCCAATGATGAAAGGAGTACTTGTGCAGCATCTTCCCTTTTCAGACTGTCCTAGTGATTTTCACCCCCCAAAAAAATCAATTAAAACGAGAAAATGTTGGTGATTCTCACAGGTCAAACAATTTCTGGATGGTGAAGCACTCAGAATTTTGGAGTACCGTACTGAAATGCAAACAATGTCTCTCACAGATGCTGCTGCCTAACCTGAGCATTTACACCAGTTGTCTTTGAACATCCCGGAATGAGTCAATGAAAGAAACACAGATTCGCATACAACAATTCTATCAATAACTGAGATACAGAGTTGACATGGCAATTGAGAATAATTGGAGAGGATGGATGAAGTACATTGCACTAGTTCATTTGCTTAACTGCAGTTCATTTGCTTAACTCCACTGATTTAGATGCAATTTTCTTGCAATGCGTGGTTAGTGGAATGTACAAAGATGGGGGGGGGGGGGGGGTGTGAAGGTGGTTGTTGCGTCTAGTGTGCTGCAGTGATTGCAGTAGCCAGACAGGGCATGGTGGTGTTAAACAGACCTAATGGCAATGTTTCAAGTGTCAATAGGAGCCCAATATAATGTATTTTATGCTAATGCATTTAGTACATATCATGTCTGAGAGGCTTGTGACCGATTCTTCTTGTAATTTTGACATTTCGGTTCATAAATTGCCCTATATTCTGCGTCTGTTTTACCCTTGTGCTTGCTGTTACTAAATTGGTGATGTGCTGTGTAACAAGCTTAAATCATTTATCTGTCAACCTTCCCAAATAAGAAACTGGATATTAACCTTTCATTCAACAGGATGGAAGATTTGAGTTTGCAAGGCAGGCGTTGGCCATTGATCATTCACGTGGATTACTGTATATAATTTATGAAGGCAAATGAATGGTCGAGGAAATTTATTGAATGGGAAAAGTTTTATCTCCAGAATATTGAGTGACTGTATTTTGTTTTTCAGCTTTCATCAGTCAATGGCAGCAAGACCCGAAGGAGAAGGTTGTTTCACAGTTGCTTTCCCATCTCCCTCTACTTCAGCCTGGAAATGTAGAGGCAAAGTCTGAGTACATGAAGCTGCTGCAGAAAGTGCTGGCTTACTCCATCGATAGCAATCTATTCATAGAAGAGAGTAGGCAGCTCCTATCCTATGCACTAATCCATCCTGCAACCTCACTGGATGACCGCAGTTCTCTGGCCTTATGGCTAACTCACTTGGAGGAACGCATGTCAAGCAACTACAGTTCGCCGAGCGTGGGCCGGGCAGACTCTATTTACACAGGAGCGTACAACCAAAATCAGAGACACAATGTTGAAGACAAGCTAAATGAATGGCAGAACCGAGCAGATAGCAGCATGTGTGTCACTGTTCCTGCTTGGCTGGACAAGCCAATGACCTGCAAGAATGGACATTTGCCTCTGCATACGTCTGTGTCAGTGCCATCTGCAATGAACAACATTGGGAGCAATAGCAGTACAGGTAAGGCAGACGTTTAATTATCAAGTTTAGGCTGAAAAGCATTGTGGTCAAATCCCCACGTTTGGATGTTTCTGGCATTGTTGCAGGTGTTTGTTGCAGATCAATTTGTTAATTGGTTAACAATCATGAACTTTGCACCCGTCTCTTGTTCTACATGTGCTGTTTTGATTAGCCTATCCTGAAGCTTTATGGAACTAAGTGCGTTTGTGCAGGTTTATCTTGACTCGAGTAAAGAATAGGCAGATATCTCGGAGATGCGATCCCAGTAAAGCCATCAATGCCTTAGGAAAGGGAAAAATACTGTGTTTGCTTAGCTTGAATGATCACAAACCAACTTATTTGTAGAGGGTGACAAAAAGCAAGAGATATCTGACAGCTGTGCCATTTTTTAAGAACTGTTCACTTGTTCCATCAGTTCCTCCCCTGGGATATTTCAGCAGTAGAAATATTTCGACAGTGCAGCAAACTAACAAACAGTGTCAAATAGGTTCGGAATTTTCACCACACATTGCTGAACTTGGCTATGTCATTTGGGGTGGGGGAAGCAAAAATAGAACTTCTGAAAGAAGAATTAAATAGGTTAGAAAATTGCCACAGAATGATAGATTTGATTTTGGTTTTAGGGTGGCGGTGATTGAGATGTGAGAGCTTCAACTATCCCCCTTGCTGAAGGCCAATGTGTGCACAGCACAAAGGGGGATTCAAAAGGAGGGAGAATATAACATTAAAACATCTCAAAATGTCTGTTGCAGTTGTTGCATAATAAAAAACATGTGCATTATAAAAGCTACAAAGAACATTCAGTACTTAACCATGCCAGTGGCGTCAGTCTATATATAGACGGGAACAAAAATGTCTGAAGGCAGTACAAACCTACAGCTGTTTTTCTCCTTTGTGCAATCAACTAAAATTATACATCAGGACGTATCTGTGAATGTGAAGCCAATAGAATAAATGATGGACTTAAGTCAAGTATAGTCAGGTGTCACTGTCGATTGTATTGGCAGCAGCCCAGTTCCGATTAGGCATTAGTCTGGGAAATAATGACCTCAAATGTACATTGAAGTATGTCCCCTCAGGGTGGCTTTGCTCCCTTCTAAAGATATGTGGCAATAGCAAGTGACAGCTCACATCTGTCTGTCATTTTATTCTTGCTGTGGACACGCCAGAAATTTAATTTTCATGTTGCTTTTTTATGACTGGGTCAAGAGTCAGAAAAATCGTAATATGTTGTTGGAAAATTCACGTTGTTCACAAATTCACTTATGATAAAGCAAGCAAATGTGATCAGTTCATCTTATTGGCATGTGATATATAAATGTAGATTTAAAGGTATATATGAAGGAGCCAAAGCACTGAGATTTCTCTGATGCCTCCACTATTTAAACTTCACTGATAATGGGGAGCAGAGATCCAGTTGTTGGCTGCTGCCTTTCCTAAAAGGTATCACTGGAATTCCAGTGGAATGTCAATGGAACAAATGGCCTATTTGTGATGTAAACACTATGTATTAGTCATACCCAGAGAACTTGGTCTTTTCTGTTCCAAATGTATTTATTAAATGCGGGTACTCTACAGACCCATAATGCGCATTTGTTTGTTGCTCATTATCTCTACCTTCAGTTTTTCATTCTGGGAAGTAATTTATCCGTGTGTTTCTTAATTGAGATTTTGCCCATGTGTTGGGTTCCCAGGTCACCTTGCGGGCTTTGTGCTCCTTTGGGACTCTACCTTCCTTTTCAAATGCCTGCCCCTGACCGCCTTGTCAGCTCTGACGTGTTCTTTTGCTGTAATGAGAATGGGATGCATGAATACACTCTCATTACTTCTCTGCAGTTGAATGAGGCTGTGCGGGGTTAGACTCTGATCCAAATGCATTTTTTAAGGAAATGTACAACAGGTACATTTTAAAATGAGAAAATGTCATGCATAATGGAGCCATTGTGGATTTGGCTATCTCTCCTGGAGATTGTCTTTGTTGTCCCGCTCCAATGTGAAATATTTTAATTATCCTCCCGACCAACTGCATGTTGCAATAGACCTCTGCACATTCGTCTGTTTTCAGTAGCTGGATTTTTATGCAAAACATTTGACTTGGGTATGTCTTTATTTGTGTAATATTTAGTGATGTGTATCCAAATTCTATTTGAATACCATCAAAGTAAAGTATATTCGATCAGCTGATCTTATTGCACAGTGTTGGGCATGACTGCTAACAGATTTGCTACCCATCAGCAACAATTGGTTGGGATGTGCAAATCTGCATAGGAGATCTTTTTCTGTAATGGTTGGCTTTTTAACATTACTTCCTAGTATTCGCACCTATACACCCTGAAGGAAGATTAATAGTGCAGCTTGCAAAGTCTCGATAAAAGGGAGCAAACTCACTAGTCAATCAATAGTCAATAGTCGTTTATTTGTCACATACACATAAATGTGTAGTGAAATGAAACATTACCCGCAGTTAAACAATAAGACCAATAAGAATAATCAATAAAAATGCAATAACACATACAATCACAACTAACACCAAACAAAAAGAAACATCCATCACAGTGAGTCTCCTCCAGTCCCTTCTCACTGTGATGGAAGGCCAAAAATGTATTTTTCTCTTCCCTGCCGTCTTCTCCTGCGGTCAGGCTGTTGTCGTTGCCACATCAGGGCGGTCGGGGCTCCCGATATTGAAGCCCCCGCTGGACGGTGAAAGGTCCACGGCCTATTTCAGGCCGCGCCGGACGGTGAAAGGTCCGCGGTGGGCCGACCCAAGCCCCGCGATTCGGGGCGGGCGAACACGCTGCCTCTGCCACTGCCGGAGCTCCCGATGTCAGCCCCCACCCAGGGGCCTGCGGGCTTCCGACATCCACGCGGCCCGCGCCGGAGCCTCCGGGGACGAATCACAGCCGCTCCCGCAGCATCCGCAGGCAGCCAGCGCCACAGGTGGTGAGTCCGGGCCGTGGGCTCTGCGAACCAGAGCCCCAGGTGGTCCCAGGTGCATGGCCGGTGGTAGGCCGCAACGGGAACGGAGACACAACACAGAAACAAAGGTCGCGTCTCCGTTCGGGAGAGAGAATTTTACAGTTCCCGTTCCCTCCCCCCCCCCCCCCCCCCCAAACATAACATACAAACACTACACCATATTAAAACTACAATTCGTACAAAAACAACAAAAAACACAAAAGACAGACGGACTGCAGGCAAGCCGCAGCTGCGACGGCAGCGCTGGCTCCTCCTCAAAAAAACATAATATTTGGGAAGGATTGAAAGAAGGACAAGACGTGAAAGCCCTTTCACCGAACATTGACTTGGATCATTCATTTAATCTGCTTTGTCTTGGTTAATCGAAATTCGGTCTGTTCTACGGAAAGTCTGTTCAATCCTTCGGAGAGTAAGCCTGGTTGATGGTTCTGAGTGTGAGTGATAATAGCACCAAGGAGAGATGTAGGTGTACTTAATAGGATCAGAATTGTTAGCAAAAGCAATGCATAGCTTACCTTCAATCCTTAAGAGTAAGCCAGAAAGCTCTGTTCTATTGACTTGTAGGTTGTTCGGCTGCTGCTTTGGAGGAGTGTGGCTATTTTTACCTATATGAGTGGGAGCGCTGTTTACTGCTAAATTGGGGGTGAGTTGGAATTAATTCAGTGCAATACCAAATCAGCAGATCCACTGAAGTCATAATCATGCTCTTTTTGCCCAAACCCAACATAAGGCAAAAATAAAAGACAAGGCAAAGCAAGGACTAGCATCTTCTCCACTGAGTCACAGTATAATTTCCTTGCAAGCCTGAAAATTGGTGAGCCAGAAGCCTGCCTCAACTTTGATGTTTTAATTTGAAGCTTTACTAATTGGGGAAAAAGTACAGGTTTATGTTTTGGAAAATCTTTCATTATTGATCTCCCTGTATCATGGTGTTAAATAGTGGGGTTTCATTATTGACAAATGCAGTATAATGTGGATAAATGTGAGGTTATCCACTATGGTGACAAGAACAGGAAGGCAGATTATCTGAATGGTGTCAGATTAGGAAAAGGGTGCAGTGAGACCTGGGTGTCCTTGTACATCAGTCACTGAAAGTAAGCATGCAAGTACAGCAGGCAGAGCAGAAAGCTGTTGGCCTACGTTGCGAGAGGATTGAGTTTAGGAGTGAGGAGTTGTACAGGGCCCTGGTGAGACCTCTCCTGGAGTATTGTGTGCAATTTTGGTCTCCTAATTTTGGTCTCCTAATTTGAGGAAGGACATTCTTGCTATTGAGGGAGTGCAGCGTGGGTTTACCAGGTTAATCCTCGGGATGGCGGGACTGACATATGAGGGACAGTGGGTTGCCTGGCTTGAATACACTGGAGTTTAGATGGATGAGAGGGGATCTTATAGAAACATATAAAATTCATAAAGGATTGGACATGCTAGATGCAGGAAAAATGTTCCTGATGTTGGGGGAGTCCAGACCAGGGGTCACAGTTTAAGAAAAAGGGGTAGACCATTTAGGACTGAGATGAGGAAAAACCTTTTCACCCAGAGAGTTGTGAATCTGTGGAATTCTCTGCCACGGAAGGCAGCAGAGGCCAATTCACTGGATGTTTTCAAGAGAGAGTTAGATTTAGTTCTTGGGGCTAACGGAATCGAGGCACATGAGGAAAAAGCAGGAATGGGGTACTAATTTTGGATGATCAGCCATGATCATATTGAATGACTGTGCTGGCTCGAAGAGGCGAATGGTCTACTCCTGCACCTATTTTCTATGTTTCTATTACATAGAAGATAGAACAGTACAACACAAGAACAGGCCCATCAGGGCACAATGTCTGTGCCGAACATGATGCCAAGATCATCACTTACCTACTGCACATAACTCGTATCCGTCCACTCCCTGTTTATCTATATGCCCATCCAAATTGGGCATATGTCACTAACATATCTGCTTCAAGTAGCTTTGAAATGCCACTAACATATCTGCTTCAACCACAAGTGCATTCCAGGCACTGACTGCCCTGCGTATTTAAAAAATTGCATGCCCATGTGTCTATTTAAGAGCCTCTTAAACACCACAATCATATCTGGCTCTTCCACTGGCCTTGCTGGCATGTTCCAAGCACTCGCCACTCTCCTCGCAATAAACCTGTACATCTCCTTTAAGCATTGCCCCTTTCATTCTTAAAGCTATCCCTTTAGTATTTAATTATACCACTCTGGGGAAAAAGATTCTGTCAACCCTGTCTGTTGTCAAGTTAGGAGGAGGGGGAGTTCAACGAGATCTGGGTGTCCTAGTGCATCAGTCAATGAAAGGAAGCATGCAGGTACAGCAGGCAGTGAAGAAAGCCAATGGAATGTTGGCCTTCATAACAAGAGGAGTTGAGTATAAGAGCAAAGAGGTCCTTCTACAGTTGTACCGGGCCCTGGTGAGACCGCACCTGGAGTACTGTGTGCAGTTTTGGTCTCCAAATTTGAGGAAGGATATTCTTGCTATGGAGGGCGTGCAGCGTAGGTTCACTAGGTTAATTCCCGGAATGGCGGGACTGTCGTATGTTGAAAGGCTGGAGCGATTGGGCTTGTATACACTGGAATTTAGAAGGATGAGGGGGGATCTTATTGAAACATATAAGATAATTAGGGGATTGGACACATTAGAGGCATTCGCAATGTTGGGGGAGTCCAGAACAAGGGGCCACAGTTTAAGAATAAGGGGTAGGCCATTTAGAACGGAGATGAGGAAGAACTTTTTCAGTCAGAGAGTGGTGAAGGTGTGGAATTCTCTGCCTCAGAAGGCAATGGAGGCCAGTTCGTTGGATGCTTTCAAGAGAGAGCTGGATAGAGCTCTTAAGGATAGCGGAGTGAGGGGGTATGGGGAGAAGGCAGGAACGGGGTACTGATTGAGAGTGATCAGCCATGATCGCATTGAATGGCGGTGCTGGATCGAAGGGCTGAATGGCCTACTCCTGCACCTATTGTCTATTGTCTGTGCCTCTAATTCTATCAGGTCCCTTCAACCTCTGGAGTTCCGGAGAAAACAATCGGAATCTGTCCAACCTCTTTCTTCAGCTAACATCTAATCCAGGCATCATTCTGGTCAACCACCTCCACATCCTTCCTATAATGGGGTGACCAGAACTGCACGCAATACTCCCAAATGCAGCCAAACCAATGTCCTAGACTAAATACCTGCAGTAATTTGGTAATTTAGTCTTCTCAACGTGATTAATTGCAAACATGGAGCACCGCTAACAAACCAAGCACTTAAAGAACCGGGGAAAATGATCTGCCATTGCATTCCTGATTGAAGATAAAACCCAGGATGGGAAAATATACTCTTTTTTTTCAGATCAGTCTGAAGAAGGGTCCTGACCCAAAACGTCACCTATCCATGTTCTCCAGAGATGTTGCTTGATCCGCTGAGTTACTCCAGCATTTTCTGTCCTATTTTTGAAAGATCTAGTTTTACTGCAAAGTTAAGATAAACTGTTCTTTTACTTGACCAACGTCAATATTTCCTACTGTTTACTTTTCTCTCTTCCTGCCCAAATACTGCTGTCATTGAACAAAATGTTCACTTTTGGAAAGGAGTTAAAGGGTGGTAAAATATTAACCTTGGGTGGACAAGACGTCACAAAAATAAAATCAACAACTAGATGCAGTATTAGTTTCACTTTGCTATCTTGCTCATTCTGATATATGTTTGTGGCATTATTATCTGTGGCCCTTTAAGCAGGTTGCAGATGTAATTTCTCTTACCAACAGACTAGCAGCATTATTTCTTCAGCATTAAAAATGAACCAAACAGTAGTCAGACATCGCCAAGAGCCGATGCTGGAAAACATTTGCTTTTCTGCCATTAAAAACACGGTGGCACAGGATAGTCTGCTAAATTTCTCCACTTGACTATAAAACCTCCAAAAGCAACATACTGTGCATGCTGGAATTCTGAAATAAAAACAAAAGGCTGGAAATGTTCTGGTCATGTGGCAGCTGTAGAAGGCAAAAACGCTTAACGTTTCAAGTTGCTGTTTTTTAGACTTGCATAGTGAATCTTGATCACCATCTGCCTCACCCTCTGTTCTATGAAATGGCATTTGATGGCAAAACCAAGGTACCACGTGCCGATTATCTTAAAGTATTTACTGTGATCACAGCTTCAACTAATTAAATATTATTTAAAGGGAAAGCCAGGAAATGTCCTGGATTGTTGTAGGCGTGCATAGAGCAAGAATAGCTCTGACATAATACCCACAGCCTCTGGAACTCCGTGTGATTTGAGCCTCCCAGTATCTTGGTTAAAGGTTACTTTTGAATATGAACTGCATAATGTGGACAAAGATCATCTGTCTTGAGTTATCAACCCAGCTATGGGGATTACAATTGACTTCTGCTCATGGCTAGGGGGAATAATACATCAGTAAGAATTAATGCTCCTGCTCTTGCTGCCAGCATCAATTAAGGATAGAACTTTGGGCCACACACTGTTGGTGTAGGTTGTAGAGCATCTTGCACCCAAGTTCTTCACTTTTGTCTCCTTGTCTGTACATATCTTATCCATCAAGCACTTAAGAAATCAGAGTTCCTTGAAGAATGAAACATAATCAGCAACGAATCAGACCATTATTGACTCAGATAGTGCCATATAAGACTTGGATGACCTGAGTCATGGCAATGGTGTTGCCCAAAAGTAAAGGGAAGCAGCATCAGAAGAATGACTCTCCAAACTAAAACTCTGCAAATGACTTGCCCAAACCCCTGCATTACAATTTGCCATCTATGATGGAGATGCAAGGAACTGCAGGTGTTGGAATCTTGAACAAAACACAGTGCAGGAGGAACCCAGCAGGTCAAGCAGCATCTGTAGAGGGAATGGACAAGTGATGAAAAGTAACTTGTCCAATCCCTGCATAGATACAGCTTGACTTGCTGAATTCCTCTCGCACTTTGTGCATTGTTGTGGTATGATGTTGACCTGGTTCAATCTTGGGACCATTGGTTGTCCTCTAATTTGATTGGTGGTGGGCAATTTTACCGTGGGTATTGTTCCTACTGAGTTGGGATTAATCTGTGTACATTTATATATTTGTTCTCCGAAGGGTTTGCTGACCCTTCCCTGCACAAAAAAATAATGCCTGTTAGTGATATAGCACAGGATTTGCAATATCCATTGGAATGTCCTGCTAGAAGAGTTAGAGGAAAGATGGAAGTGGGTTTTGTGCAGATACAATGGTTGTTGTTTGAAAGTCCACACAAAGTAAATTGAGAAACTGCATACTAATTTACCCTGAAGAAGCGTATCGACCCGAAACGTCACCCATTCCTTCTCCCCAGAGATGCCTGTCTCGCTGAGTTATTCTCGCATTTTGTGTCTATCTTCTACTAATTTATCCCCTTTGGAAGCTTTGTAGTCGAAGATTCATAATTCTACGTGATTTAAATCGGAAAATCAAAATGTGTGTTTTTCTGTATTGGAGTCTCTTTCATATCTCAGTTAATTATAGGATTATTAGCAAATCCTGTTTTAGTTTACACTGCACAAATTGATATTAGCTGGAGAAGAACATTGGGACAAGTGATTGTCGAATTGGGATATAATGTCCATTGCACTAACCTGTATGCTGACTGGAACTTGCTATTTGAATGTTTAATAGTCATGTACCAACAATGGAACACGGAAATTCTTATTTGCAACAGCTTAACAGGCCTGTAAACACAACATGCAGATAATATATAACTTTTTTTAAATTAAATAAATTAATAATAGTAATACTAGTGCAACGAAAACACAAAGTCCTTTGTGCAACCAAAGACGGCCTATAGAGGTTCATTGGTGCTGAGATTAGTGTAGTGTTCAAGAGCCTGATGGTTTTTGAGCTGTTTTTGAACCTGGAGATTATGATTTTGAGGCTCCTGTACTTTCTTCCCGATGGCAGTAGTGAGATGAGGGCGTGGCCAGGGTGGTGTGGGTTTTTGCATTGGTGCCTCCTGCAGATCCCTTCGGTGATGGGAAGGTCAGTACCCGTGATGGACCGGCAGTGGTAATCTGTAATCTCCTTCGGTCCTGGCATTTGAGTTGCCAGTCCCAGGCTGTGATGCAACTAGTCAGTGTGCTCTCTACAGTACACCTGTAGAGGTTCCACAGAGTGTTCATTGACAAACCAAATAGCCTCGGTCTTTGAAGGAAGTAGATTTGATTTCAAGTTTGACGTGAGATTCCATTTAGTTGGAAGGAGCGGAGGCAGCACAGCGGGACCTTGTGCTGTTCATTCCCCAACTGCATAACATTCTTTGCTCATATATATCCTTGAGGCCCTTCAATTTTCTCAGTGTATATAATTTTAAGAAAAACTGGAAATGCACAGGGAGATTAAGGCAACATTTTCTGAGTTGTGGAAATATGCGATGAGCTGCCAGAGGAGGTGGTTGAGGCAAGTACTATAACAGCATTGAATATCCAAACCGACTTTGCTGCATCTTTTTTTGCCCGCATTTGCTGCAAGAGGGGATGGGTTGTTTCTTTTATGGTTTTCAGACAAATTAATGAACCATTTTTAATTTTCAGTTCTCCAAGGCCAAACTCAAACCAACCACAGTCCTCTGAAGCGCTCGGTTTCCCTCACTCCACCGATCAATATGACAAACCAGTCTGTGGTCAGCGAGTGGATGTCTCCAGATGACCTGCGCAGCCGAGCAGTCTATGCCCCATCAGACCATGCACCGCTGTCCCCTCAAAGCAGCATAGCCTCCTCTGGAAGTGGGGGCAGTGAGCAGACAGAAGAACAGGGGTCAAGTCGCAACACATTTCAGGAGGAGGGGAGTGGAATGAAAGGTAAGACACAATGATCAGGCTATTGGCTCAAATGTCTTAAAACCACATAGACGCCAGTATAAAGACTGCATTCAGATTAGAAAGTTGGTGGCAGGTGAGGTAGGTGACCCTTTTCATCCAGGCTAGTGGATCTTGGGGAAGTTGTTGATCCATAGTTAACATGAGTGTAAAATCTGGTGGTTAGTCTTTGCATCAAGATTGTTGTGTTGCATTGTTGGGAGCCAGTAATGAAAGTTATTAATGTCCGTATAAAGACAGCTATAATCAGATGAACTATTTAAAGTTGAACTGTGAAGGATGTAGTCTCAGCTGCACGGTATAGGTTTAATTTGTATTGAGAAGGTACACATTGGCACTGAATTTGTTATATTGGTGATGAAATTGCCCTCAGTTTCTATTAATACTCTCTGGACTATAACTTGGACTTCCTGCATGTCTGGTTTAATGTGGAAATTTGAGTTGGTATCTGATTCAAATGCTGAATTGTTTGCCTGTATCTGAACTTCAGTTGAGGGAAATCGCATAATCTAGAGTTTATAGAAAATCATCTGAGTAAAGCTTCGAGGTTTGAATTCTAATGGTGCTCCAAGCCATAATAACTGATCACAAATCTATTTGGATGTTTACAGAATCACAGTAAATATCTTCAATGTATATGTCAAAATACAAAGGATTTAAACTGTGGCTTTTAAATATGATGTTTAGTAGGATTGGTTATTCAGGCAGCTTGCTGACATCACAGCTGCTGGATGCCTTGAATTCCGTGGAGCTAATGTGCAACAGCTGCAGATGTTGCAAATCCAGAGGCTCTCTCTGGAGATGACTGGATCTTTGTAAGGAGCTTTTTCTCTTCCCAAGATCAGGAAAGTCCCACACTGACTGCAAATTCTGCATATTATTGAGCACATCTTGTGAGCAGTCTTTCACTAAGAAAATAACATTAACATTAGGATGAGGCCTTCAAGTACGCTGTTTCATCAAAGATGATTTTAATGACCCTGTGCCCCAGGTCACTTGGCTGCCTGAATCCCATATCCTCCTCTGCCCTTGGTGTCCAAAAATCTAGTGGTCTCTGGCTGCAATGTATTCAGTGGCTGAGCACACCTCAAGTAGAGAATTACAAAGATTACAAATTCCCTGCATAAAGAATGTGTTTCCTCAGAGCTCTCCTGGGTTGTCTTTCCCTTTTATTTTATCGTGCAGAAAGAACACTAACAGACACTTACTTGTAAGATCAATAACTATTTCAAATATCGTGGAATAAAGTTAACGCAAGTATTTATTCACAAAATGCTGGAGTAACTCAGCGGGTCAGGCAGCATCTCAGGAGAGAAGGAATGGGTGACGTTTCGGGTTGAGACACTTCTTCAGACTGATTAAACTTAAGTGATTTTTTAAATATTTTATTGTTGACTTTGTATTTTCAGTTGTATTTGATAGCAGGAACTTTTTAAACGTTTTCTCCGTGATAACGCACCGCACCCCTGAATGTTTGTAGCCAATGCTTATATATTCTGAGAATTCTTTGTTTTTCCCAGTTATTCCTCTTCCTTGTGAGGTCTTCGGTTATTTTTTTTACCACTTTCTATAACATTTACCTTTTTTTTGTGTTTTCCAATAAATTGTTTAGAAATACAATTCTGTTCTGCGAATAAACATGGTTGGTGCCTTGCGCACAGCAAGGCCCTGCAGTTTATAGCTGAACTGAGTCTATCTTGGGAGCTATTGACTAGGAAGAAAATTGCTAAAAACTTTTTTCTCCAATACTCTTCTGGAATTGGCATAATTGGTCCTATTCCTTCTCTCCAGAGATGCAACCTGCCCCGGCTGAGTTACTCCAGCTTTTTGTGTCAATCTTCGGTTTAAGTTCCTTCTTACACAAAATTGGTCTATTGTTCAGTGTGAAGATTGCCTCTTTGTAAATTATCTGGACTTGTCCACGAAATAACTCGGGCATGGTATCATATATCCCTGCTTGGCCAGATTCTTGACATTGATTTTACTACCTGTGGTTATTGAATAATAAGTGGTGTTCACGTGATTGCCATCTCTAGTTTGCACTCGATACTAAGGAAAATTGCAATTATTTTTATCTGTCGATGCTCTTAACCTATTTTTAACCTTTCCCATTTGACTATTCTTGCTGGTTTTGCTTTGAAATCAAATGCTGTAGCATCAGCTGATAATGAATTCAGGGCTGGGGGAGTAGTTTATATTTATTTATACATATACTCGCACACATACACTCAACTATTGGCAACGATGCAAGGACAATGTTTAAAGATTAACGATTAATATTTGTAATATTTCCTGATAACTGGGGACTGTTTAGGTTGAGTTTTACATAAACAGTTCTGTTTTTCGCTATCCAGATTTGTTCCTCATTGTTTCATTTGTGTAGTATTGTATATGGGTGAATTATTAGAGGCATGTTACAAAGTAGTAACCCAGACATGTGTTAAAATTTCATTCATAAATTGTTTGTACTCTGCCTGCATGTGATGTAACTTAAAACTCCGTGTTGTGACGTTTCCCTGTAACATGATCACGATTTGATGATCACGCTTGCCCGCATCCTGTGATTTCTTTAATGCATAGGCACTGTACAGTGTCAGGCCATACAACTCGATATTACCACTCATGCTATTTAAGGTAATGGACCTGTGGTTTTGCAAACCAACAGTTAAACTGAGTGTTGACATTTCTCTAACCTAATTACTCCATTGAAAGTGTCAGGATTTAGTTGCTCCTTAAGCAAAGTGCTGAATTGATTGACTCTGAACAGAGATGTGCCACAGCAGCAGAAATGTAATCCATCCCACTACATGCCCCAGTTCCCCCACACTCCCATGCTATTAAGGTATCAATACTCTTTAAACACAACCCAACGACACATATTATGAATGTACTATTTTGCTGTTAGTCTGTCCGCCACCAGCGAGTTCAAAATGACACAAAGATAGATGTCTTTGAAAGTTCAGTGGTAATTTTGCTTTCTTTAGTACAAGGAATATACTTAGCACAAAGAAAACCTTTAATCAGCTTTTATACTGATTTACGCTGTTTTAGTTTCCATTTGCTCTCCAGGCTGGTACTGGAGCTGTGACAGTGATTGGGTTCAATCATTTGGTTATCATTCTCTGGTGCAAGACTGATGGGCAGCCTCTCATTTTGATGCTTGTATCAGACATCATTTTAACATAATTCATATTAAATATCAATGTATTGCAGCCATTGGAGGATGCATCATTGTGTTTTTGGTAAATTGGAAAATGGTTTCATGCCTTCAAATATTTTCGTGCTGTTTATTAAAACGATACGATAAAACTTTATTCATCCCTGGAGGGAAATTGTTCTGCTGACAGTCACAACACCCAAGGTACACAAAAACCTGAAATTAAAAGTGGGAAAAAAAAGAAAAAGACAAGCGACTGTTGGCTGGCTGCCGTGTGCACAGCGCCTTCACAGGAACAAACGAACAAACAAACGCTGGCGTATCCCCTGGGCAGAGGATTCTAAAACTAGTCTCTCCCCCCCCCCCCCTCACAATGGGTCTCCCTTTGTTCTCCTACCGCCCCTCAGGGCAGTCCCCCCACGCCAGGTCCCCATTGTTCACGGTGGTCCCGTCCCGTCCCCCCACGCCAGGTCCTCATTGTTCACGGTGGTCCCCCCCACGCCAGGTCCCCATTGTTCACGGTGATCCCCCCCCACGCCAGATCCCCATTGTTCATGGTGGTCCCCCCCCACGCCAGATCCCCATTGTTCACGGTGGTCCCGTCCCCCCCCACGCCAGGTCCTCATTGTTCACGGTGGTCCCCCCCACGCCAGGTCCCCATTGTTCACGGTGGTCCCCCCCCCCCCCGTCCCCCCCCCACGCCAGGTCCTCATTGTTCACGGTGGTCCCCCCCACGCCAGGTCCTCATTGTTCACGGTGGTCCCCCCCACGCCAGGTCCCCATTGTTCACGGTGGCCCCCCCCCCACGCCAGATCCCCATTGTTCACGGTGGTCCCCCCCCCCCCACGCCAGGTCCCCATTGTTCACGGTGGTCCCCCCCCCCATCGACCGTGAGGCCCCGGCACCCATTGCCGCCGAGGCCCACGTTGCTGCCGCCGAGGCTCACGTTGCTGCCGCCGAGGCCCACGTTGCTGCCGCCGAGGCTCCCGCTGCCGCTAAGGCTCCCGCTGCCGCTAAGGCTCCCGCTGCCGCTAAGGCTCCCGCTTACTGCTGCCGAGGCTCCCATTGCCGCCGCCACTGAGGCTCCTTCGCCCAGACAGACCTCGCCGCCCGGCTTCATCGCAGTCCCCTGGGAGGCCTGTGGGACGAGTCGGTCTTCGGTCGTTGTTCTGGTCGGCGGCAGCGCGGTTGTGTGGTGGGTGGATCGGGTCCAGGCGGCTGCCCGGAAACAAACCATGATTATGGGGTAAGGGCATGGTAAAACATCAAGATGAGTAACAGCCTAAAGGAGACAAAGTTAACTTCAGGCAGCATTTCTCTGAAACAGGAAGTTGACCCTGATCTGAGTTTGTGCGTCGCCCAACAGCTATCCTTGAACAATGGGTGGATCTTTCTGTTGTTGCAAAGTGTCTCCTAACATGGCAAAGTAAAAACACACTGCCCTTTTACCTGCTAACATGGGTCTGTATTTCTAGGTAGCTTATTCCTCCTCCGCCCCAATTAAGCAGAATACCGGCCAGCACCCCGTTCCTCCTGGGTGGTCCCAAATGTTGTCATTGGAACCTCCTGCCTGACTTTGAGTTTGTGGATGCTGTGCAGTGAGCGTGGAGAAGACTTTGTCTTGTTGCCTGTTGTTTTTTGGGCTTCTGGTGGTATGCCACTGAGATGGTGCAGTATGGTATTGAGTGGCTGGAGGTATTGGGTACCAACAGCATTGATTATTCTCTGGTTGGTAAATTCCTGTGCTGGGGTGTCATTGGTAGTGTGTGGGGACGCTGATCATGGGTGGATGTGCTCCTCACTGGAAGTGTGCAGCCTTGGGGATAAATCTTCCTGCATTAACTTAATACATCTCATTCTGAATAATCTGGATCAGTGCAGGGAGGCAAATGATCAGGGTCTTGAACTGTCCTTAAAACATGATGCTGGTTGCCAAAGCTCTGGTCTCGATCACGTTAGTCAAATAGTATGATGGAGACTGTTGGTTCATGTAAATTAGTTAGATCATTACTTCCATCATCTGTCCTGTCTTTATTTGTGCTTTTGTAACTTGCTCTGATTTTGTTGGAAAACATGGATAGTTCACTGAAGCAGGTAATTACGAACTTATTTTTCCTTGTTTTAAATCCACATTACTTATGTTGACATTTCCTTG
This sequence comes from Rhinoraja longicauda, assembly GCF_053455715.1. Taxonomy (NCBI): domain Eukaryota; kingdom Metazoa; phylum Chordata; class Chondrichthyes; order Rajiformes; family Arhynchobatidae; genus Rhinoraja; species Rhinoraja longicauda. The sequence goes on along the minus strand of NC_135993.1, from coordinate 300,561 downwards.
TTTACCTAAGCACTGCATGCTGTGTTTCTCAAACCAGGAAAGGTAATCATTCAGACCATGTCCTTGCTGAACTGCAAGAACCATCTAGTCTGACCCCAACGGCATAACTCTTAGTCTGTAGCTTGCAGGCTGCACCACATCAGTGGCACGTCCAAGCCATTTTAAATAGGGTGGGTTTTGCTTTGGCTGCACCCGCACCAATGAATACCAACCTTCTACCACTCTCAAATTGTCAAATCTAGTCCCACTGGATCATTGATCAATATAGTTATTGTCTATATCTATTCATACATCATTTTTTGTTTGAAAATTGCTATTTGCTGTTTCAAAGAAACGTCCAATCTATCCACTTATTCCACATAGTTAAAATTCTCTGGCTTTGGCAATGTTGTCACTTGTTTTTGAATCTGTAGATCAATTTGTATAAGGTCTGTGGAAAATGCCTTCATTTTTTCCCCACTTGCTCTTGACTCTTGGTTTCTCATTTTTATCATAGATGTGCCCACTTGGTTAAAAAGCCTTCGGCTACACAAATATGCATCGCTCTTCTCACAGCTAACATATGAAGAGATGATGACCCTGACCGAACATCAGCTGGAGTCTCAGGTTTGTTGGTGAATGTGGAAATTCATGCTCTTTCCCTTTCAATAGGCTGTCAAAACCATTTGCCTGTTGACTGTCCAAGTTAAGTTTAATGGACTGCAGTGTACACCTTGTGGTCAATACGTGTTTTTTGTGCGCAGGTCATATTGCTAACGTTTCTGTCATATGTGCCTGGAGCAGTGATCGTTATGGGATAGTATGTGCCAGTACAGTATATCGACACCTCTCTAAAAAAAAAAAAATCTATAATTTTGCTCCCGGAAACGTGCACTATGTATTAATCGTGCATACCGGCATATTTTGCCTGCCGTAAAAATGGACGTGCCAGGAAGGTATATTCATTGAATTCTAGATATGTACCTGAGGTATCATTTGTAAGCATTTATATACATAATTTTGAAGTTTGGGACTTTTTTTAGGTGATATGTTGCTCTGTTTTTAACGTGGAAAGATCTGTTTCAGTAATGTTTCATGCTGCTTTACTTCCCACCAAAGGTATCATTGTGGGCCCTAGTTCTATAGCTGCCGTACATCAATGCCTATCAGTGCTCTCCCGTACATCAGTGCCTATTCTTCTGTGAGTCCTAGATGTTCTGGTATTGATGGGGAGGGGTGCCAAAATGAGCTAATGGCTGGCTTTTATCCAGGCTTGCCTCTAGTTTACTTTTCTCAGTCTCTGGAATCAATGCTGACTCGCAGGACAATTCCATTTCCACTCGTTTTCCTTGTTACCAGTTGTCTCCACATTCCTTCCACACTTTTTCACACAAAGGGTGATGGGTGTTGGAACAAGCTGCCAGAGGAGGTAGTTGAGGCTGGGACTATTCCAAAGTTTAAGAAGCAATTAGACAGGTACATGGATAGGACAGGTTTGGAGGGATATGGACCAAGCACAGGCAGGTGACGCAGCGGTAGAGTTGCTGCTTTACAGCGAATGCAGCGCCGGAGACTCAGGTTCGATCCTGACGACGGGTGCTGCACTGTAAGGAGTTTGTACGTTCTCCCCGTGACCTGCGTGGGTTTTCTCCGAGATCTTCGGTTTCCTCCCACACTCCAAAGACGTACAGGTATGTAGGTTAATTGGCTGGGTAAATGTAAAAATTGTCCCTAGTGGGTGTAGGATAGTGTTAATGTACGGGGATCACTGGGCGGCACGGACTTGGAGGGCCGAAAAGGCCTGTTTCCGGCTGTATATATATATGATATGATATAGGTGGGACTAGTGTAGCTGGGGCATGTTGGCCGGTGTGGGCAAAATGGGCCGAATGGCCTGTTTCCACACTGTATCACTCTATGACTCTGACTTCCACAAAGATTCTACCATTCACCTTCTAACTCGGGGCAATTTAAAGTGGCTAATTAATCCACCAATCCCTGCATCATTGTTACATGGCAGGAGTTTGGAGTAGCTGGAGGAAATCTGTGCTGTCACTGGAAGATCATGTTAGCTGCACACAGACAACACTGGAGGTCAGGATTGACCCATGGCGTCTCCCAATGGACCAAGTAGGGGATTAGTAGCAAGAAATCTCCATTCTCTTCCTGTTTTTCTCCTGGTGCCCTGTCTTTAATCTCTCTCTCTTGCAACATCTCACTAAATGTGTTCTTCTGCAGAATGTCACAAAGGGAGCGAGACATAAAATAGCTCTGAGCATTCAGAAGCTGCGTGAGCGGCAAGGTGTGCTGAAGTCATTAGAAAAGGTGAGCCGGTTTATTGCAACATCCTCCACATAACATGTCCTTTCCCCTTAGTGAATACACATGAGAAGTATCTTTGTAAGACATTGCTTACATCCTCAGATTCCACTCACAGATTGCTACTTGGGGTCCCTAATGGACCCCACTTTTGGTGATTTGGCCCTACCTTGTCTGCCAATGATATTAGACAATAGACAATAGACAATAGGTGCAGGAGTAGGCCATTCAGCCCTTCGAGCCAGCACCGCCATTCAATGCGATCATGGCTGATCACTCTCAATCAGTACCCCGTTCCTGCCTTCTCCCCATACCCCCTCACTCCGCTATCCTTAAGAGCTCTATCCAGCTCTCTCTTGAAAGCATCCAACGAACTGGCCTCCACTGCCTTCTGAGGCAGAGAATTCCACACCTTCACCGCTCCCTGACTGAAAAAGTTCTTCCTCATCTCCGTTCTAAATGGCCTACCCCTTATTCTTAAACTGTGGCCCCTTGTTCTGGACTCCCCCAACATTGGGAACATGTTTCCTGCCTCTAATGTGTCCAATCCCCTAATTATCTTATATGTTTCAATAAGATCCCCCCTCATCCTTCTAAATTCCAGTGTATACAAGCCCAATCGCTCCAGCCTTTCAACATACGACAGTCCCGCCATTCCGGGAATTAACCTAGTGAACCTACGCTGCACGCCCTCCATAGCAAGAATATCCTTCCTCAAATTTGGAGACCAAAACTGCACACAGTACTCCAGGTGCGGTCTCACCAGGGCCCGGTACAACTGTAGAAGGACTTCTTTGCTCCTATACTCAACTCCTCTTGTTACGAAGGCCAACATTCCATTGGCTTTCTTCACTGCCTGCTGTACCTGCATGCTTCCTTTCATTGACTGATGCACTAGGACACCCAGATCTCGTTGAACTCCCCCTCCTCCTAACTTGACACCATTCAGATAATAATCGGCCTTTCTATTCTTACTTCCAAAGTGAATAACCTCACACTTATCTACATTAAACTGCATCTGCCATGTATCCGCCCACTCACACAACCTGTCCAAGTCACCCTGCAGCCTTATTGCATCTTCCTCACAATTCACACTACCCCCCAGCTTAGTATCATCTGCAAATTTGCTAATGGTACTTTTAATCCCTTCGTCTAAGTCATTAATGTAATTCAGGGAACCCAGAATATAAAGGAAGAGAGGGGTGGTTAATAGCAAAGCATATGGCAAGCATAGAGAACTAAGGCAGGGGAGGACATTCAGGAGAATGCCCTCTCTTCGCCCTCCAGTCGTTTTAGTAGAGATTCCCACCCTCAATGAGTTCTCTTCTCCTGAATGTCATCCCCTGCCTTAGTTCTCTATGCTTGCCATATGCTTTGCTATTAACCACCCCTCTCTTCCTTTATATTCTGGGTTCCCTGAATTATTGACGTTATCTTTCCCCCTTGCAAAAACATATTGGCCTCGAATTCTCGCCATTTCACTTTTAAATTACTCCTGCTTATGAGACAGGCTTGCCTGCATATAGCTGATCTCAATCCACTTTTGTCAGCTCCAGTCTTACAATATTGAAATCAGCATTTCCCTTCATTCGGGACCTTCATTTCTAGAATTCCCTAACTACCTTGAAACCTAGACTGAACACTATCTCCAAAATGTCACCCCACTGACACTTCAGCCACTTGCTCCATTCCTTAAGCGAATTAAATGCTGATCCTTCTCTAGTGGGACCATCATCATTCTGGCTCAAATTCTCCTGAGCACACTAACAGTTCCAAGTCCTTGAAGTCTTTAACACCTGAGGTTATCCCAGTAAAAATGTAGAAACAAGGAACTGCAGATGCAGGAGTAAATCGAAGGTAGACACAAAATGCTGGAGTAACTCAGCAGGTCAGGCAGCATCTCGGGAGAGAAGGAATGAGTGACGTTTTGGGTCAAGACCCTTCAGACTCAGTCTGACGAAGGGTCTCGACCCGAAACATCACCCATTCCTTCTCTCCCGAGATGCTGCCTGAACCGCTGAGTCTCTCCCGAACCTACAAACCTGTACGTCTTTGGAGTGTGGGAGGAAATCTGAGCACCCGGAGAAAACCCACGTGTTCACAGGAAGAACGTACAAACTCCGTACAGGCAGCACCCGTAGTCAGGATGGAACCCGGGTTTCTGGCGCTGTGAGGCAGCAGCTCTATTGTTGCGCCACCGTGCTGCCCCTTCTACATTACCATACTATAACCTGTTTGCTTCTGCTCTACATGCTTCTGCTTTCTCCTGTGAATTGTTGGGAGGCATGTAACATATTCCCATAAAGTGATCACCTGCTTTTTGTTCCTTAGCTCTACCCAGAGCTGTACAGAATGTCCTTCCTCGTTGCTACATAAATACACTCCTGAATCGACTCACAATGCTCCCACACTCAATACCATTTTGAATACAAAATGCAAGATGTTGACGAACCGCATTGTGCAAAGAGTCTAGTGGGCACTTGGTTATTTTGTTCACTCTTAACAGGATATTCTTGAAGGAGGAAACCTGCGAAATGCCCTTCAGGAGCTGCAACAAATAATTATAACTCCTATCAAAGCCTACACCCCACCTCAACTAACCCTCAAAGCAGGGCATGGCACAGATTCCAACAACTCCTCCAGCAGTGCAACTGGACTGGGAACAGACAGCCGAACAACCAAAGGAGCTGCTGAGAAGGAAACGACACCTGATGGTTTCCAGTCTCAGAGTGTGTCAACGTGTGACGGAGAGTCTACAGCAGCGCCTGTGTCTGAAGGGGATATTCCTGGACAGTTCACCAGGGTCATGGGGAAAGGTTAGTTCCAAACTTTCTCAACAGCAGAAAGGTTGAATACGGTTACCGTTACTCCTGCTTTTCCATGTGCATTGGGGAAACACAAGCACCGATCAGACGTCATGTGGCATATTTCTCAAATTCCTAGTGGTATTATTGTCACATATTGAGAGATGGCAGAGCTCTGTGTACAAACAAGCCCCGCACAAGTAGAATGGGCAGTACAAAGGGAAATGTATCAGAGTGCAGACTATAGGATGCAGCATTTATTGCGTTAGTTACAGAGAAAGTGCATAACCACAATGAGGCAGATTGGGAGATCATGACTACACCCTTAGCTTATGAGAGGGCCGCTCAATAGTCTGATAACAGCGGACTGTTCCTGAATCTGGTGCTACGTGCTTTCAACGTTTTGTCTCTTCTGGCTGATGGGTGGGGAGAAGAGGGAATAACGGGTGAATGTGGTCCTTGATTATGTTGGTTGTTTTTCCGAGGCAATAGGAAACCAATTGTGGGGGGGGGGGCTGGATTTTGGGGTGTAAATGAATAGATGTAATCTGAAATTGCCCCTAGATAGGATGCAAAATAAAGATGGGAATGTGCCATCGAAAACTGAAATAGCCGATTACCTAAAATAGCTGAATTCAGCACTGAGCCCAGAAGAAGGAATTGTCAGAAGAGTAGATGCTGTTCTCCGAGATCTCTCCAGAGATGCTGCCTGACCCGCTGAGTTACTCCAGCATTTTGTGTCTACCTGTTGTTCCCTGAGCTTGTATTGAGCTGCTTTGAAACAGTCAGTGTAGGAGACAGAGTCGGGGACAGTGGTGAAATGAAAGTGCACTCTGTGCTTAAAATAAAAGGAAGGAGAGAAGTGGAAATATTTTCTGCACTGATCAGATTTGGTTTGGTGGAGCAGAGATTCTAATGTTTCAATCTTTTCTTCCCCCAGTTTGTACTCAGCTGCTAGTGTCTAGACCCGATGAAGAAAATATAAGCTCTTACTTGCAGCTCCTTGAGAAGTGCCTAGCTCACGAGGTGAGTGTGAGATCACTGCGCTGTGGTAATGGTGTACGTTCCTTTATTCCACCAGCACAAATGATTCTTCTGAAACCAGGGTGAAAACGGCATTGATCCTGTCTATATTACCTTTTCCCCCATAATTGGGGTGTGAAGGGGAAGAGGGAGAAAGATACACCAGGTTTGCAGATTCTTCCTGTGCTTCCAAAACAGATTGCAGCTAAGGAACCACCTTTTGTAGTCAGGCTGCTTTGTTGACAAATATGGCGGCCTATTAGCACCCAGCATTAAAATTCCCATGTAATCTGTGGCTGATGTAATTGACAGAGGAATGTTGTCCAAGGACGTAGACCAACGTCATGTTTCATTGCACCAGTGGATGCAGCATTGGATAATGATGCACCATCAACTGATCTGGTTCACAATGTTTAAAGCTGTCCACATGTGCTCTGGGAAATGCTTTCTGGGCAAGATGTCCCTTGGCAGTTCCTCACATATTTTTGTCTTGCAGTCATTGAGAGGAGGGCAACAAATGTTCAAGATGACCGTAAACTACGATCCAGTTGTTTTACAGTAATGCCAATCACTGGTGCTCAGGTTTACACCACTTTCCACCTTGGAGAGCAGATTCCACCTTGAATGCATCATCACAGAATCTCTCAAACTTTAATGACCTTTCTGGGTTTCTGAAGTGTACCTGTAGTAATAATGCTCCCCTGCTCAAAACCTCACTGTTCAACAACAGGTGATACATTTTATATTTATTTTAGATAAATTGGAATTGAAACATGGAACAGCACAGGAACAGGTCCCTTGGTCCACCATGTCCGTGCCAAACATGATGCCGAGATGCATTAATCTCTGCCTGCACGTAATCAACATCCCTCCATCCTCTCCACATCCACGTGCTTCTTAAAGCCATCTGCAAACCTGTTAAACACCATTATGTATGGAGTTGAGAGGTGATCTGTCCGATGTGCCAGTTTGGTTCTTGCATTGCCCGGGCTCACATTGTTGCCTCTTTGGTTTCAGGCATTTACTGAAACACAGAAGAAAAGACTCTTCTCATGGAAGCAGCAGGTGTTTAAGCTGCTGAGGTCCTTTCCCAGAAAAGCCTTGTTGGAGATGCCAGGTGTTCGCCAGAGAAGGTGAGATTCCATGCCACCTATGAAATCTGTGGCACTAAACTCAGAGTAATCTCAAATAATTTATAGCAAAAGTGGCGTTTTTAGTGGAGAATCCTGATGAACACTTTGCTTAGTAGGGACCAGCAGCAGTGTTAATTCCATTGAGGTGCTATGAGCAGGTAGAGCCGATGCCTCAGCACCAGAGACACAGGTTCGATCCTGACCTCGGGCGCTGTCTGTGGAGTTTGCACGTTCTCCCTGTGACCACGTGGGTTTCCTCCGGGTGATTTATACTTTCCATGATAGGCCTGGATAGAGTGGATATTGAGAGGATGTTTCCAGTAGTGGGAGAGTCTAGGACCAGAGGGCACAGCCTCAGAATAAAAGAGTGTACCTTTAGAAAGGAGATGAGGAGGAATTTCTTTAGCGAGAGGATGGTGAATCTGTGGAATTCACTGCCACAGGCATCGATGGAGGCCAAATTATTATGTATTTTTAATGCTCAGATTGATGGATTCTTCATTAGAAAGCATGTCAGAGGTTATAAGAAGTCCGGAGAATGAGGTTGAAAGGGAAAAATAGATCAGCCATTATCGAATGGCCTAATTCTACTCCTTGTACCTTTGCTGTGTGTTTCTGCAAGTTTACTGTACAATGGGCAGGTTGCCAACTTCTCATCCTCTTGTCTTTATCCCTGTGTGCTCCCCACAGATAACTAGGCAGGGTTGACAGATAGATGCAGGGATGGGAGTTGGTGCAAGAGGGGCTTGTGCAGTGAGATCTGAGGAACCGGCCGTTATTTCACAACCAAATGTCTTGCATTTCCAGATCTCCAAGTGAGTGCAGGTCTTGTTTAGAAAAAATCAGCAGACTGGTATGTGTCTGTAATGAGAGTCGGGACTAATCAGAAAATAATAGTTTTTGTACATTCAAAAGTGAGGAAAAGAGTTAATAAGTAACCAATTATTTGGTTACTTGGTTAATGGTGGTGCATTTGTTTAGCGGTGGAGCAGCGGTAGAGTTGTTGCCTTACAGCACTTGCAGCGCCGGAGACCCGGGTTCCATCCCAACTACGGGTGCTGTCTGTACAGAGTTTGTATGTTCTCCCCGTGGCCACTTGGGTTTTCTCCGAGATCTTCAGTTTCCTCCCACACTCCAAAGACGTGCAGGTTTATAGGTTAATTGGCTTGGTATAAATGTAAATTGTCCCTAGTGTGTGTAGGATAGTGTTAGTGTGCGGGGATCGCTGGTCGCTGTGGACTCGGTGGGCCGAAGATTGTGTTTCCGCGCTGTATCTCTAAACTAAATTAATCAATTAGTCTGAAGAAGGGTCCCGACCCGCAACGTCACCCATCCCTTCTCTCCAGAAATGCTGCCTATCCCGCTGAGTTACTCTAGCTTTTTTTGTGTCTATCTTTGGTTTCTGTAGTTCCTTCCTAAACTAATTTAGTCATTCATCTGGAGCCCATATAATGTCCTGGCACAACGTTAAATTTGAACAATATTTGTGAATTTAGAGATTGTGGAAGCAACCTGGAATAGTATCATAGAAGAGTGTTCTGTTGAATGTGTGCCATCTGTCATGCTTTGTCTCAGCAATCCAGGCACACCCTAGCCGTGCATTACCTGATCGTTGAATTTAATGAAGACTACAGTTTGTTACTATATATAGGATAATTGATTGGCAGTGAGAACAAAGAATGCATTCATTCAAATGATTTTTTATGAGCAGAAGTGGGTTTCAATTACTACATTAAGCTCACTGCCATTCAATTTATTATAATTAAAATATACGGGTCGAACACAATTGTGTCAGATCTGTCTGCGTTAGTTTTTATTTCTCTGGAAGGTTTCTGAACCAGTGGTTCAATCATGTTTGGAAGTTGAATGCCTCTCGTGTGTCACTACCACGACCAGTTTTAGATGATAACCATCAGGAGTATGTGAATGGAAGGAACTGCAGGTGCTGGTTTAAATCGAAGATAGACACAAAATGTGGCATAGGCAGCATCTCTGGAGAGAAGGAATGGGTGACGTTTCGGGTCGAGACCCTTCTTCAGACTGATGTGTGAAATGCATTGGCAGGCTCGGTGGCATAGGATTCTCTGCTTGACATTTTGAAAGGAACCAACTGCATGGAAGAAATGAGGAACTGCAGATGCTGGTTTACAAAAATATGAAGTGCTGCAGTATCTCAGGTGGTCGATACCACCTTTTCGAGTTGGAACCATTCTGAAGAAGGGTCCTGCCTCGATACATCACCAATCCCATGGTTACTGCCTGACCACCTGAGTTACTCCAGCATTGTATTTATTCAAATGCATGGAAGATTGTCTTTCTAACCCTGAGTAATGCAGGTTTTACCAGTTTATGAAAATAAACAGCAGTGCAAAGGTAATTTTATTCCCTTGCTTCTGTTGCATTTCAGTAATTGAGTGAAATTCTGTTGCATTTCAGTGATTGAATTGTTGCATTTCAATGATTGAATTGTTGCAAAGTTCCAACATGCCTTCTCAGTGCATTATGTAGGAAAGACTTTCATTTGTATAGCACCTGTCTTTACCATGGTATCATGGAGTCATACAGCACAGAAACAGGCCCTTTGGCCCAACTCATTCCTGCTGACCAAAATGCCCAATCTAAGCTCGTCCCATTTGGCCTACATCCCTCTGAATCTTTCCTACCCATGTACTTGTTCAATCATGTTTTAAATGCTATAATAGTAACTGCCTCCACTGCCTCCTCTGGCAGCTTGTTTTGTATACCCACCACCCATGAGTAAGACAAGTTGCTACTTAGGTTTGTATTTAATCTTGCCCCTCTCACAAACATATGCCCTCTTGTTCTTGAGAACAAGATATCTCTATTAAGCTCAGTAATTGTGCACCTGTTGCCCAGGGAACAGTCAACAGTCATATGGACCTCATGATATATTTTGGCTTTGACAATGCCACCATTCTGGTTTACATAATCGATAAAGCATTGTCAGTCATTGCGCTCACGAGATTGTATTCAGAAGTGTGTTGTGTTTTCTTCCAGCTGGGGTTTTGGTCAGTCCAGTTCCCTTCCCACAGCCGGTTCTGTGGTTGGTGGCCTGAGCCGACGAGGCCAGCGGCCGTTCCAGGTACCTCCCCGGGGTCTCTCGGCAACCCGCATGGGTCTGATGGGCACGTCGGCTGCTAATCTGGGTGGCGTTTCTCCACGCCATACACTTAACCCACTGGCAAGCCAAGGCAGGCAGGTTAGTACACCTTCCCCAGAAAGTGGGGTGTAAACACATTCAGTGTGCAAGGTCTGCTTTTTGTGATATAGTTTGTCTCAAACTTGGCCAACAAGAAGGTTGGACCATTCAACAGGCTCATTTCCCATGGCCTGAATGTTCATCCAGGCTGAATGATTGTTATTGTTGTAGCTATTGGGATCGGTGTAATGGATGTGGGCATTTTCTGATCAGCTTTAATGATGATGGGCCCAGAGTGGTAATGATCACAAGCCCATGTGAGGTGCTGTGTCAAAACTGTGAGATCACAGTGAGGTGCTGTGTCAAATCTGCTCTGGGTGGGTGGTCTGAGACATGGCTTGCCTCATTGTTCATTGTGGCATTAGGAAGTGTGGCATTCCATCTGTTTTACTGCCTCTGTTGCACTGAAACTTGGTGTACTTTTTTCTTCAGCCCATTGTTAAAATTAGTGGTAATTCCTTAGTGGTAAAGTCCAAATGTGTTGTGTATGTGCACCTGGATCCTCTGTCTGACAGTGCTTCAGTTAAGTTGCACCAAACAGTGCTTGGGTGTAGCTGACACTGGCTGACTAGAGCACCTGTTATTATGGTCTGGCTGAAGTAATAAATGACCTTGGCTAATTCATCCATTCGGGGCTGTGCAATATATCTCTGAAATCTCTCGGGATCCACACACCAATCATTTGAACAGTGCCCAGCTGTAGTTGTTGCTGTTCCTCCCTGTTGGTTCTTCCACTAGCCATTGTTTAGTCTTGCACTGAGTTTGAATGAAGGGCCTGAGAGCTGGATGTGTCCATAGACAGCAAGGATTCCCAGTCTGGGTATTGTATGTTCCAGCGTTGTGGAAGCTGTGACATCCTAGTTCTCTTTCATTAAAAACGTTGTTCTGTGTGAGTGTTGAAACAGTAGAAAACAGATGGGTGTTGGGCTTTCAGCTGCTGGTTTCTAGGTTTCTAAGAGGAGAGTCGGCTGTGTGTGAGGTAACATGACTTCCCTATGCCCACAGAACTTGTGGTTTGCCAACCCCGGTGGCAGTAACAGCATGCCGAGTCAAAGCCGCAGCTCTGTGCAGCGGACGTACTCTCTACCTGTGCACACGTCCCCTCAAGCCATCCTGATGTTCCAGCAGGCGGGTATGTAGTCTTTCAACTTCCCATCCTGAAACAGAAACCAAGTGCTGGGAAAGGTCAGCAAGTCGGGTGACATCTACAGAAAGAGAAACTATTAATGTTCCGAGTCTCTGATCCTTGTCGGAACTGGCAAATTAAAATGCTAACACAGGGAACTGCAGATGTTGGTTTACAAAATAAAAAGTGCTAGAGTAACTCAGTGGGTCAGACAGCATCTTTGGAGAATATAGATGGGAACATTTCAGGTTGGGACTCTTCTTCAGACTGATTCACTCTAACGGGTCCCATCACCTATCCATGTTCTTCAGATATGAATGCAGTTTAGCCTGGATATACAGTGTGGAAACAGGCCTTTTGGCCCACTGAGTACACAATGATCACTGGGAACACTACCACTATCCTACATACTAGGGGAAATTTGCAATTTGCAATTTGCAGAAGCCAATTAACCTATAACCCTGCACTTCTTTGGGATGAGAGAGGAAGCGGGAGCACCCGGAGAAAGCCCATGCGGTTACAGGGAAAACGTACAAACTCTGCAAAGATAAAACCCGTAGTCGGGATGGAACCCGGGTCTCTGGTGCTGTGAGACAGCAACTCTACTAGTGTGCCACTGTGGTGCTGCCTGATCCCCTGAGTTACTCCAGCACTTTATGTGGAATTAAAATGCTTGCAGATAATTTAAAAAAATAAAGACCATTGGTCTAGGAGCAATAAAAGGATATATAATATTTCTATAACATTTGAGCATCAGTAAGTTTAAGTTAAATAGAAAAGCTTTTGTTTCACAACCTGGCAGGGAGGGAGGGGTGGGGGACAGAGACCAGGTGCTGGAAATCTATCTAATGCAGATATTCAGCTTGTAAGGCAGCATCTGGGGAGAGAGAAGCTGATCAATGACCTCCAGTGTTGGCGTTCAGCAAACCTCCAGCAACTTTATCTTCCGATATAATGATTTAGCAAATGAAAGGTCACCTGCAGTTCTGTACCACATAGTGAGAAGCCTATTGAGGAATAAATTGCTTGGAAACATTATGGGGCTATGGGAAACGTGTGAATCCTGAGATATCCTGCCAAGAAGGGTGCTAAGTTGTACTTCCTTCTCTCCAGAGATGCTGCCTGTCCAGCTGAGTTACTCCAGTATTTTGTGTCTATCTTCAGGTTAAACCAGCGTCTGCAGTTTCTTCCTACACAGATGCTAAGTTGTTCTGAGTACCAAACTGAAGCGTGTCGTCTTGGGAGTCAAAATGAGGATTAGAAGAAATTTATTCCAGGGTTGTGAATCTTTGGAGTTCTACATCCCAAAGTGGTGGGAATGCCCAATTGCAGAGTACATATTTGAGGTTTTTGGGTCCTGGGAGAATCTGATCCTGGCGTGGCATTGATAGATGTGAAGGATCTTGGAGACTACTTCCACTTACCATGTCATGAACTGCCTTCTGCATTAGTCCGATTCCCAATCAGCTGAAAAAGTTGTCGCAGATCTTGAGCCTTATTCTTGGAGAGCATTTAGTGGGCTGGGAGTTGGGGAAAGGGAAATCAGTCAGGGTCACCAAGCTGATCATCTGTCCATGGTGTTCCTTTCTCAGTGGGTGAGCTGCAGGTGGGTGAGCTGCCTCTAACCGTTAGTTCACCCAGAAGGTTTTGGCCCCAATAGGCAGGGAACAAATGCCAGGGTGATCAGCAGCAATGGCCCAAAGGAACAGAGAAGGCCGCGTGGTTTTAGTATCTGGCATTTTGTTTAACAGAGGCTTTGTGCTGTTTTACCAGAATGTCAAGTGCCAGTGACAGAACCAGAGATTAACACAAGACTGGAGTCTCTCTGCCTCAGTATGACGGAGCATGCCTTAGGAGGTAAGTCTCTTCCAACACCATCTCATTGAATTGTAACAACTGAGTGGGAAATGGCACAGAAGGGAGGGATCTTCTTAAAGATCTCAAAGATAAATTTATGAAACCTTTGCCATTGAGCTGTGAACTCATGGTTCTGAATGTGATTGCAATGAAGTGGATTTTATGTAATATTTATGCTATGTTCATTGATATTTGGGTTACCCAAAATCTATAAATGACTTTGAAATCTAGATTAAAAGCTGGACACCAAGGCTAAAAATGGTATGAGGGAAGTTTTATGCCAACTGAGAATTGTAAAGATGGGTTGTAGGGAAAGCCGTAGATGTCTCTAGGAATTTGAAGACACTCAAGTCAAGTCAAGTCAAGTCAAATTTATTTGTCACATACACATACTCGATGTGCAGTGAAATGAAAGTGGCAATGCCTGCGGGTTGTGCACAAAAATAATTACAGTTACAGCATATAAATAAAGTTAATAAGTTACTAAACATAGCACAAAAAGTGTCGACAAAAATTTAGTCTCTGGGGTTATCAAAGTTGACAGTCCTGATGGCCTGTGGGAAGAAGCTCCGTCTCATCCTCTCCGTTTTCACAGCGTGACAGCGGAGGCGTTTGCCTGACCGTAGCATCTGGAACAGTCCGTTACTGGGGTGGCAGGGGTCCCTCATGATCTTGCTTGCTCTGGATCTGCACCTCCTGATGTATAGGTCCTGCAGGGGGACGAGTGTAGTTCCCATGGTGCGTTCTGCCGAACGCACTACTCTCTGCAGGGCCATCCTGTCCTGGGCAGAGCTGTTCCCAAACCAGACTGTAATGTTGCCGGACAGGATGCTCTCTACAGCCCCAGAGTAGAAGCAATGAAGGATCCTCAGCGACACTCTGAATTTCCTCAGTTGTCTAAGGTGGTAAAGGCGCTGCTTAGCCTTACCCACCAGTGCGGCAATGTGCGTTGCCCACGTCAGATCCTCTGCGATGCGGACTCCCAAGTATTTGAAACTGCTCACCCTATCCACAATAGACCCATTTATCTCCAGTGGCGTGTACGTCCTTGGATGTTTAGCCCTTCTGAAGTCCACAATCAGCTCCTTTGTTTTAGTGACATTCAAGAGGAGGCTATTGTCCTGACACCAGAGTGCCAGATCAGCCACCTCCTCCCGGTAGGCCTTCTCATCGTTGTTGGAGATCCGGCCCACATGAACAGTATATCTGTAGCCTGGCTTGCTTGCATTTAGTGGAAGAACAGGTGGTATTGGTCCTTTTGTTTAACAACTAAAATAATTTCCTTTAATTTCAACAGATGGAGTGGACAAGACGTCAACTATTTAGTGCGCAGCACTTGGCTTGTGAACACTTAGAGAGAAGCTGGCGTTACACAACAGCTGCTGGCAACTCCACTGATGTTTTGTGGGGGGAGGCACTACACCTTACAATGTATATTTTCGCTGATCTTTATTTAACCTCAGGGGAAGCAGACTGATACCCAAACTACGTTTGGTCTGTTTTCCATTATATTTTTTATTTTAACTTTTTCTCAGTACCCATCTGGTTAAAGGTTCAGCACCGGTACAAAAATCATTTAGCTCAACTTAATTTAAAAGAAAACTGGGAACTAACATGAAATTAGTGATTGACAGTGCGGTGTGCTGAGCAGTGCTCATGACAGAGGAGACGGGAACACTTGGGCGGATGGTACAATGGTCTGAACAGAAACCTGCACGTGTTGATTACTGTGTGCTCATGTAGGTCTGGCACCAATGCATGCAGTACTTGGCAGTTGTGCAGCTCTGGTGTTTATCTGTCTATCACTAATTTAAACTAAAATCTCTGGTCAAAGTGATGAAAGCAAGTTAACCATTTAAGAAAGTTTAAACTATATAAGAGATGTTCTGTTCTGAAGCACGCATTACTCGATAAAACACACTGGTTGCATTAGCAAAACTGCTCCAGCATTTTCATTTGAGGAGCTGCAAAGAAGAATGGAAAAATAACTGACATTTTTCTGAGGTTATATCTGTGTTTGTGCTTGTAATGATGGCAAAATACATCTAGACAGCTCCAAATGAGCACTATTTGGACTGGATTTACTCTCGTGCTTTGTGCTTCATATTGTTTGCCCAATTTCTACATTGTGGATCTGTAACAGGAAGCTAGTGTTTCCTCTTCTCTCCTTCGGTACAATCTCTCCATGAAGCACCACTCTGCTTCACCAGCCCATATGCCTGGCCGGCCCCTCACAATCTAGCTGATGACTGGGATTCTGAAGAAGGCACTGACTCTTCTGCCGTTGATGGTGGTTTAGAGCTCACTTCTACGTTTAGTTTGCTTTGGAACTTCATGAAGGTTTTGGAAAAGGCTGGCTGATTGTTGGAACGTTGAGCATGCATGGAAGGCCTGGTGTGCCAAGAGATGGAAGCTCTGGTTGTCATTCCTGTCCCAAATCTGGTCAATTGGTAAAGTTTTAAACAGCATTGATAAAGAGTTTAAAGACTGTCTTGGAACTAACCTTCAGTAGTTGAACTAGCTGAAGGTTTTTGTCATTGACTAATGAGAAGACCGTTGCAATCTGTTTAAAGCATAAACCAGGGCAATACATCTTCCCCCCCCCCCTGCTTCACTGCTCCTCACCGTAGTCCAGTCCTCTTCCTCAGTGCACAAGCCTGTGAGACCCAGAGTGGAATATCTTTACTTCCCTGAACTTGTTCTGCAGTAGCAGAACAGCAGATCGTCCTGCTCCATAGTTCCCACTGCCCCCAGCAGATCGTCCTGCTCCATAGTTCCCACTGCCCCAGCAGATCGCCCTGCTCCATAGTTCCCACTGCCCCCAGCAGATCGCCCTGCTCCATAGTTCCCACTGCCCCCAGCAGATCGTCCTGCTCCATAGTTCCCACTGCCCCAGCAGATCGCCCTGCTCCATAGTTCCCACTGCCCCCCAGCAGATCGCCCTGCTCCATAGTTCCCACTGCCCCAGTAGGTCGCCCTGCTCCATAGTTCCCACTGCCCCAGCAGATCGTCCTGCTCCATTGTTCCCACTGCCCCAGCAGATCGCCCTGCTCCATCGTTCCTGCTCCCCCCCAGCAGATCGCCCTACTCCATAGTTCCCACTGCCCCCAGATCGCCCTGCTCCATCGTTCCGGGGACGGACTGAATTGTATGTCCGTTTATAACAATTATGCCTGATTTTGGAGCTGCCAGACCAGGTGTTAGGCTCAGTAAGCCAATGCAAAAGCCGGCTTATTGAACGGTGACATGGTGGGAAAGACCAATAGCTCCACTCTGGCACCCAG
Source organism: Rhinoraja longicauda (assembly GCF_053455715.1). Lineage (NCBI taxonomy): Eukaryota > Metazoa > Chordata > Chondrichthyes > Rajiformes > Arhynchobatidae > Rhinoraja > Rhinoraja longicauda. Next base: position 283,816 of record NC_135993.1, on the reverse strand, counting down.
CAAGAGGCCTTGGGAGAGAGATAGACAGAGAGAGTGCATTCACCAAAGTATTAAAAAACTGACAATTTCTACTTTCCGTGTTTACTGCCTAGATGCAGAACAATTTTGTAGTCAAGCGGGACATGGCTATTTCATATTTACAAGCGTTGTTCCTTTTTGGTGCCTTTCTCACTCGATGTGAGATACTTAACCTGACTGTAATGGGGACTGTGGACGAGTTTCGACAGAGGCCATCCAGCTGTTATCCAGAGGCACAGTATCTCCCCTCATTGAAGCCAATGCAACATCTGTACCAATAGCAAACTACCGAAGAGTTCTTTTGTAATGACGGTGCTTTCAGAACACGATATTTCTTTGAAATAATGTAAGGAAAGATAACTTTTTTTTGTTGTTGAAAAATTTAACAGAGCAAGATTATGGGGAGTCGTGTATTTGTAACTCCCGGTTGCTTAGTTACATTTAAGAGTTCATGGGTCATAATTTTCTAGCATGAGGCACAGAATGGGGGAGGGGGGGAAATGTGTATGTTCAAAGAAAAATGGTTTCATGTATATAGTAAATGTATGTATGGAAAAGTGAGAATAATTCTTGAAAGGGTTTCAGTTCTACAAGGCCCTGTTTATATGAATCACATTTTTTGCCTGGAGTCTTGTGGCTTCAGTAAAGGACTTTATGTGTTTACATCTTAAGAGGGGAGAGGGGGCATGCATAACATGGGCACAACTTTAAATGACTTTGGCTTTCAATGGTCCTGTCACACTGGTCAACAGAATCGTTCCAGATTTCTTCCTTTGGTGAGATTGCTCTCAAGCTGTCGTCTTGACGAGGCGTGTACAAGGGTAGGGTGGCTACCTCCATGACAAGACCCTCTTTAACCAGTATATCAGTGACGTGCGGGGGGGGGGGGGGGGGGGGGGAGATGAGCTTGTCCCTGCTGGTGGACACTCACTTTTCTTAAGAAAAAGGCCGCTGTGGGATTGGAGAAGAACAATTCCATTTCTGCCTCTTTCTCAAATAATCTCAACTAATGCACTGGAGTGAGAGGCCACATCGTCCTCACACTCTCCCTTTCCAGCTTCTTGCTCGCCGTTTTGCAAAATGATTTGCTTTCTTGACTTCCAAGATCAGCACCGGCAGAGATTTAAGAGACTCTCCCTTCCAATATTGAAAAGAAAATAACTTTGTACAGAAGAGAATTCTGCGTAGTATGAAGAATCCCTGTTGAGTTTGTACCTTCGGCTTTGCAATCTCCCCTTCCATTCGCCTCTCTCCCAGTACTGGACTGCAGGAATTGCTCATGAGAATGTTTATATAACTAAAGCCATGGGCACATTTTAAAATGGGGATGGATGAAGGAGAGTGAGAGAGAGTTGGGCTCTTACACCAGTCGGAACAGTGCATAGATGCTCCTTGTCTTTTCACTGCCACGTGTGGTTTAACCAGACTTTGAGGTACATTCAAAGGCCCCTTTCTTGTCTGTCCAAGATACACCAGACATTGGGCTTCCCTCTAAAGAATACAAGACTCAGTTTTGCCACTTCATTAGCTGCCTTGTCATTCAGTGACAGTGTGTTTTTGTTGCTCTGCTCTGCCCGGCCAGTGCTGCAATGGGGGAGGGATGTCTCTTTCTGTTGCTTGCTTCATGGCAAAGGTTTCCCACTGTGTTTGTGCTACCTCCACCAATGATAGTTGGGTACTGAAGTCACCTTGTTGCATAGTTTGGTACTGGGACAGCTGTAATGCCATGCCTGGCTTTCTTTAAACGGGCAACTTAATAAATCTGTACATTTTGGGCTGAATCAGTGATTTGGCATAGATTTCTGTTAATGTGTGGTTGGAAGTGTAGCTGGTCCCTGTGAGAGTGTATCCAGTATAAACCTGTGGAAGGCCATCGCTGTTCAGATCCTCTCCTCCTTATATTAACTGTAATTCGTCCCTACACTGTGACCTGCCACAACAGTGATGCCATCTGGAACGGCACCTGGACTCTCGATCTTCCCCCTTTCTGAGCTCCAGTCCAATTCTGTTTCCTACACGAGTCAACCCAGAATTGAGTTGCAGATGTGCTGCTAATTCCAGGCTGGTCAATAGTGTAGCCTTTCCAAACAGGCTGGTCCACTGCCCTCGGCCTTGTTCCACAGTTGGTCCCAGGGCTGCACGATCCTGAGCTGGGTTTCAAGGTGAGGACAGACACCCCATCTCAGTACTTTAATCCTTCCCACTCCCGATTAAAACACTTGTTGATCAATGTTTTGATCAGTAGCGGGACTGACTGTTCATGCTGCAGGCCCTGGGGTTAGTGCCATTTGGGGTTTCTCTGTCCAGGCCTTTTTGCTTTTGGAAGATATGAATGTGCCAGGGTTGGTGATTAGTGAGTTTTGTTACCTGGCCCAGGAGACAGCTCGGCACTGCAGTTCCCTCTCTAATGAGGTGCTACCAATGGATAATGTGTCACAAGTTATTTTTATTTAGCACCTATCTTTTTTAAAGTTGGAGTCTGATGAAAGATGGGCGCTCCTATCTTGAGAATTCCATTTTCCGCCATTGAGAGTTACTGAGAAGTCCGGTAGCTGTCTGTTAAATTAGAATGAACCCATCACCGTTCAATCTGGGTGAAAGCTTGCTTGTGTTTTACTGGCCCCATCCTGCGGGCTGTGTGCAGCCACACTGACCAGCCAGGCCTGTGTTAGGGAATTTCCCCTTCTCCCACCCCACACACAAAGCAAAATAAGGAATAGCTTTATAAATAACCCGAGTTACCACCTCTGGTGTACTGGTGAGGTTGGGGCATTTATGTTGGGTATCGCCCACTACAGCTGATGAGGATGCTACCATGGCAACAGTTTCCTGTTTTTGTGTAACATAACATTGGAGGCGAGAGCTGGGTGTAAAGGGGCAGGCCCCCCTTGTGCTCGAGTATTGCTCATACATCTGTACGGCATGTGTGTAAAGGCCGTGTGCTTGGCATAGACTAGATCAACTGCATGCAGCTGTGCAACTTGTCAACCTCCTCACCCACTCCAGTCTGTCTCCATTTCATACCTTGTGAATCAACTAATTGTGGCAACGTTTAGATCATTTAACTGATCAAACAAAATACAATAAACTGCTAAAATAAAGCTATTTGCAAACTAATTGCAAGCAGGGATGGGGAGGGGTTGCTGATTCCTGCTATCCAATTAGCAGTTTCCCCATCCAATACACTGCCTTTTGGAAATCAGTGCATTGGTATTTTAGTGGGGTTTTTTACACAATTTAAACACTTTAAACCCACTAAAAAGAGTGATTTGAACATATGAAGTCTGAACGTTGAACAAAATGAAAACCACCTAGTTGCGTGTTAGTCCGAGTGGAGTTGAATTCAGTTATCGGCGGTAAATGCTGGCCAGAGCTTAGGTCAAGGAACCAGCAGTAAGTAATGTTGTGACTTGCATTCAGTGGGCTGTGCCTGAATGAAATTGGTACTAAAGTGGACCCAGATGCTTATGTTTTCCAAGAGTGGACTGCATAGTGGATTACTCTAGCACCCCACCCTGAAGTCTCCTTTAATAGTGAGGACACAAGAATTATCCTGCTTTGACGTTGCCTCGGAGTGGCAGGGTTATGTGCCTTTCTAGCTCGCTGTCAGGGAATCTGGTGAACATGGACCCCAGCTCTACTCTTGGCATCAAGGTCTGCAGTGGATCAAAGTCGACGGGAATATAAACCAAAGTTATTTAAAGTTGGTTGTGTTTGAAGCTTCACCCTTTTTTTACAAGCTACGATACATGTTTAAAACACGTTAAGTAACCCTTTTTTCTATTACACAATTATTATTTTTAAATGCCTTTGCAGCAGGTTTGCTTGCTCGTGTAAAAGGGAAGTTGTACTTCTCGAGACAGAATTGGAAGGGGTTTGGGAGGGGAGGGGGGAGGGTTTGATGTGTAAAGAAATAGTGTTAGAGCAACGTTGGGGGCTGGCGTTGACACGTTGGGGTCTGCAGCAGCTGGATGCGAGCTGCAGTCGGGCAGGGGAGAGGGGGCATTTAATAGCCAAACTTTGGAATATGCCTGTTCCTCAAATATTTGCTTTTCCAAGACCGGAACGGACTCATTCCTGGTTTCTAAGGTTTCACTTGTTCTTTCTCTTAGCACCTTGGCAATTAAATGTGCTGAAAAATATCCTATTCTGGGAGGGCACTGCCTAAACTGGGCCCCTTCCTCTCCTGCATGTTGCACCAAATGCTGGCTAAGGCTTCATTGGTTGTAGTATCGCCCACCACTCATCTCGGCATCCCTTAAGGATAGAGTGGAGACCCAATTTAAAGCTGCTCGTTCCATCTTGTACAAGAGGCAGTAACTGCACCTTGCCCGTCACTAGTGCGGTACCTAGGCTGCAGCGCCACTGATTCCTGATGAAACAGAGCAGGTCTCCTGACTATCCTGTAATAGATCTATCCATCTGTCTCCTCTCCTGGGCGTAGCTGGTTGGTTGCTGAATGAACAGGATCGGGCCTGACTGCTCCCCATTACACACAGCCTGTCTGACACTTGCCACCTTGGTTTCCCAGCCAAGCTGCTCCAGCAGGAAGGAGTGAGTGAGATGTCGAACAGTATTGCCCCAATCATGAATGTTTGTTGTTGGGCAAGGGGAGGGTTCACTTTTCACCAGAGTTTAAACGCGTGAGGATTGAAAGGCCTTGGTGGAACATGAATTGAAAGGCACTCCACCCACCTGGTCATTTGGATTAAAAATAAATCTCGGCAAATTGGGAATTCTTTGCCCTTCCCTATTCTGGAATTTGACTCCACTTTTAATCATTTGCAAAGTCTTCAAAGAAATCCCCCTCTATGCAGGCTGAAGCTGTTAAAGAAACCAGGAATCTGCTCTGGTGTAAAGTTATGACATCCCTTTGTGTTCCGTCTGACGCCACAAAAATAATTTTCTTACTAAACAATAAATATCCAAAACTGCTCAAGTGTTGGAGTTTTTTCGCTTGCGTTGCCCCGTTATGTTCATGCCAGTAATTATTCAACGGCCTCCGTGGTGAGTTTGGACAGTTTTATCAAGACCAAAATTTCGTAAGTGTGCAGATTCTGACCCTGTGCACCAATTCACTTCTCTGCTTCCAACCGCGGTACTCAGCATGTGGGACATTACATGCTAATGTTATCACTGGCATCTCTGGATTCATGAACCACCACCAGGTTTGTTAACATAAGCAAACTGCAAGGGGAACATTAGATGCTCTTTATAAATGCAAATTGTTAAGATTTGCATCAGCTAGATTGTGTATAAATATCTCTGCATTATTGAGTTGGGAGAGGTGTTAATCTCTGGCTGGGGGTCTGGAGATACAAATAATCTCCGCAGCGGGGAAGGGAAGCCTTTTCTGCAAAAATCAAAATTGCTGTTGCATTAAAATGAATTGCGGCTTTTTTTAAAGTTTGCCACTGTGGATATCCTACAATTATTGGCAAAATTAACGGTGGATATCTTCTGGATACATGCTTTACCCACTTTGTTTAATAGTTTTCAAATCTTTTGTTATTTTGCTATGACTATGGGCTGTTTTACTTTCTGTATGCATTATATTTAATTTGCGAGTTAACACAGGATCTGATTTCTCAAATTGTTTTAGCAAACCAGTTTAAACTCTTATCCTTTTCTAAAATGGTAAATGCATGCTGGGAGTGTACTTTTTAATCAGGATTCTAGAAGTTGCCATTCATTTCACACTGATCTGCAAATGCAATCAACATTTCTAATGAAGACACAAGAAACTGCAAATGTTGGCAACTTCATGAAAAAGCAAATGATGGAGGAATTCAGGCCAGGCAGCATCTATGGAGGGAATAGGGAGATGACATGCAAGGCATGATAAGTAAGTTTGCAGAAAATGAGTGGCATCATAGATAGCAAAGATGGTTGTCAAAAATCGCAGCAAGATCTTGATTTTTTAGATTTAGAGATACAGCGCAGAAACAGGCCCTTCGGCCCACCGGGTCCGCACCGCCCAGCGATCCCCGCACACACTAACACTATCCTACACCCACTAGGGACAATTTTTACATTTGCCCAGCCAATTAACCTACAAACCTGTACGTCTTTGGAGTGTGGGAGGAAACCGAAGATCTCGGAGAAAACCTACGCAGGTCACGGGGAGAACGTACAAACTCCGTTCAGACGGCGCCCGTAGTCAGGATCGAACCTGAGTCTCCGGCGCTGCATTCGCTGTAAGGCAGCAACTCTACCGCTGCGCCACCGATCAGGTGGGCTGATGAATAGTTCATGGCATTCAATACAATTAAGTTTGAGGTGCTTTTTGGGAAGTCAAACCAAGATAGGACCTTCGCCGTGAATGGCAGGGCCTTGGGGAGTGCTGTGAAGCAGAGGGTCTAGCAGTGCCGGTACATAGTTCCTTGAAAATGGTGTCACTTGTAGATAGGGTGGTCAAGAGGGCTTTCAGCACATTGGCCTTCATCGGTCAGGGTATTGTGTACAGAAGTTTAGATGTTGTTTACATTTGTACAAGACATTGGCAAGGCCACATTTGGAGCATTGTGGTCACTGTTATAGGAAAGATGTTAAGCTGGAAAGGGTGCAGAGAAGATTTGTGAAGATGTTGCCAGGACATGAGGACTAAGCTAAAGGGAGAGATTGAGGAGGCTAGGACTTTACTCCCTGGAGTACATGAGGGTGAGGGGCAACCTTGCAGAGGTGTTTAAGATTACGAGGGGAATAGTCAGGTAAATGCAGAGCCTTTCACCCAGAGTAGGATAATCGACAACCAGAGAACTTGGGTTTAAGGTGAGAGGGGAAAGATTTAATAGGAATCCAAGGGTCCTTTTTCAGAGGGTGGGGGTTATATGGAATGAGCTGCTGAGAAGGTCGTTGAGATAAGTACAATGACATTTAAAAGATGTGGATAGGAAAGGTTTCGAAGGATATGGGCCAAACACGGGCAGGTGGGACTAGTGTAGATGGGGCATGTTGGCTGGAATGAGACTAAAGGAGGGTTTTGACCTGAAACGTCTTATCTATTTCCTTCACAGATGCTGCCTGACCGCTGAGTTCCTCCAGCACTTTGTGTTTTGCAAGACTCTACCTGATCTATTCCCTCTGCTTTCATGTATTTTAGTTTATTGTCACATGTACAGTGAAAAGGTCTTGTTGCGTGCTAACCAGTCAGTGGAAAGGCAATACATGATTACAATCGGGCCATTTGCACGGTACAGATACATGATAAGTGAATAACATTTAATGCAAGGTAAAGCCAGCAAAGTCCGATAGTCTGGGAATCTCCTACTCCATCAACTAGTGTTCTGGCCTCAGACTGTGGAAGAGGCTGAGCCATAAACCCAACCCAGCACCTGTACTGGGTTATTGCATTATACTGTAGTGGGTCTGGCCTCTGCTCCAGTACAAGGGAAAGCCCTGGGCACTTCTCCTTGTGCCTTCCACCTGTAGCACTGCATTAATGTGTGGGCACTGAGTGGGGACAACATTGGCCTCTGTGCCTTTTTGCCCTGTTGCAGCTGAATAACTCCTTGACTGTCCAGCTTAGATTTCACTACACACCATGTGGGGAGTGAAGGCATGGAGAGAGAGAGAGAGAGACAACAGAGAAACAAGCTCTTCAGTCCACTTAGTCCATGCTGACCATCAATCACCCATCCCATTTCTTCTGCCCAGATTCTACCACTCACCTGGAGTTGATGAAATTGATTAGCTGCAGCAGAGAAACAGGCCCCTTCGGCCCACCAGGTCAATGCTGACCATTGATCAGCTGATCACACTAGTTCTTTGTTTCCCCATTCCCTCCCTACACACTAGGAGCAATTAACCTACAAACCCGCATGTCTTTAGGCTGTGGGAGAAACCAGAGCACCTCGACGAAACCCACACAGATTATACCTGTGGTCTGAAATTAATCTGTGTCTAGGATGCTGCAAGGCAGCAACTCCACTAGCTGCAACACTGTGCTGTCCATCTGCAATTACTGCCGCATTCTGCTTTACGGTACTACACAAAGATATTTTACTGTGTATTGAGTAATTGATAGAGCTGTTTCCTCAGCACCAGAGACCCGGTTTTGATCCTGACCTCTGGAGTTTGCGCGTTCTCCCTGTGACCTAGTGGGTTTTCTCCAGGTCCCCTCGTTTCCTCCCACATCCCAAAGACGTCGGGTTTGCAGGTTAATTGGCCTCTGTAAATTGCCCCTAGTGTGTAGGGAGTTAATGAGAAAGTGGGATAATATAGAACGAGTGTGAATGGGTGATCGATGGTCGGCGTGGTCTGAAGGCCTGTTTCCACGCCGTATCTCTAAACTGAAAAACAGGCTGCCTTGCTCTCCTTGCAGTGGAGACCTACATCTGTGTTTCTTCAGAGCCAAGATCAGCCTGTGGATATTTGTTCTATCCCAGGGAGAAGGAAGCCACGTATCCATGCAGAAATGGGAGGTGGGGGAGGAAAATGGGGAAACCAAGCAAGCCTTGCCCGACAGTGAATGAACAAATATTTACTGGCAATATTGATTCTGGGTGCACAGCTGGCTGTTCAGATTTTATTCAGAACAAGCGTTAGAACTAGCATTGCTCGTGAAAGACGAGTGTAATGTGAACCTGGAAAATATTTCTGCATTAACCTTTTGTTCTGCCAAAACCAAATTCTTGTGATTGGAAACTGCTGCTTAATAGGTTTGTTTCATTTTAAATGTTTATCTTTCATGTGATACATAAGACCACAAGGAAAGTGGCACGCCTGTAATATTTATTACAACAAACTGAAATATTTGGACTTCCCGAGTTGGAAAGTGTCCAGTCAGATTTGCTGTAGACATCTTAGTAACAGCATTCATCCTCCTGAATGTCGCTAGCAGCCTGTGCTCTCATTATTTCATCTTTAGTCTGCAGCCCAAGTCTTGTGGTAGTCAACAATTTTGTTTGAATGTGTGTTTTGAGCATTAATAAGTCGTCTTTTAACCCAAGACAGTGTTTGTAGTCCAGCAGGAAAATGGTGCTCTTTGGAATATGGCTAGACCAAGTGGACCCGTTGGGCCCAAACCTCTCCTGCATTGGTGCAGCACCCTCTCCCCCCCCCCCCCCCCCCCTCCCTGTGTGAGGGCTTTGTGCAGGCAAGTTGCAAACTTGGGGAGAAGGACTTATTGGGTGTTCGTTAGTTTATAAATGCAGCACAGAAACAGGCCCTTCGGCCCACTAAGTCCATGCTGACCATCGATCACCCATTAGAACGCTAGTTCTATCTTAACCCAATTTTGCATCCACTCTACATACTAGCGGCAACTAGCAGCAGCCGATTAACGTACAAACCTGCACGTCTTTGAGGTACGGGAAGAAACCCACACAAGAGGTAGGGTACGGACATGGATAGACAGACAGAAAGCAAAGAGTGGGGATAAATGGGTCCCTTTCAGAATGGCAGGCAGTAACTAGTGGGGTACTGCAAGGCTCGGTGCTGGGACCGAAAAGCTATTTACAATATATATTAATATTAATGACTTGGATGAAGGGATTAAAATACCATTAGCAAATTTGCAGATGATACAAAATTGGGTGGTAGTGTGAACTGTGAGGAAGATGCTATGATGAATGGTGTCAAGTTAGGAAAAGGGGACGTACAACGAGATCTGGGTGTCCTAGTGCATCAGTCACTGAAAGGAAGCATGCAGGTACAGCAGGCAGTGAAGAAAGCCAATGGAATGTTGGCCTTCATAACAAGAGGAGTTGAGTATAGGAGCAAAGAGGTCCTTCTGCAGTTGTACAGGGCCCTAGTGAGACCGCACCTGGAGTACTGTGCAGTTTTGGTCTCCAAATTTGAGGAAGGATATTCTTGCTATTGAGGGCGTGCAGCATAGGTTTACTAGGTTAATTCCCGGAATGGCGGGACTGTCATATGTTGAAAGACAGGAGCGACTAGGCTTGTATACACTGGAATTTAGAAGGATGAGAGGGGATCTTATCAAAACATATACGATTATTAATGGGTTGCACTCGTTAGAGGCAGGAAACATGTTCCCAATGTTGGGGGAGTCCAGAACCAGGTGCCACAGTTTAAGAATAAGGGGTAGGCCATTTAGTACGGAGATGAGGAAAAACCTTTTCAGTCAGAGAGTTGTAAATCTGTGGAATTCTCTGCCTCAGAAGGCAGTGGAGCCCAATTCTCTGAATGCATTCAAGAGAGAGCTAGGTAGAGCTCTTAAGGATAGCGGAGTCAGGGGGTATGGGGAGAAGGCAGGAACGGGGTACTGATTGAGAATGATCAGCCATGATCACATTGAATGGCGGGGCTGGCTTGAAGGGCCGAGTGTCCTCCTCCTGCACCTATTGTCAAGGTCAATCGGTGAGAACGTGCAAACTCCACGCAGACAGCACCCGAGGTCAGGATCGAACCAGGATCACTGGTGCTGTGAGGCAGCAGCTCCACCAGCGACATATCTGTGCTCTCTATTAGAGTTAGATTTTTTTGGGTTAAACTCTGACTTTGACACAAACATGCCAGTTCTATAATTAGATTTCAATAATAAACATAAATAAACTTCCTTGTTGCTATTTTAAGGAGCAGTTGAAGATATTGGATTTTCATCTGAAATGCATCTTTCTTTTGAAGAAAAAGCATTCTCCATTTCCTTTTAGTTGAGTTTATTGTCACGTGTACCGAGGTACAGTGAAAAACTTCTTGTTGTTGTTGTGTGCTATCCAGGTAGCGGAAAGACTCTACATGATTACAATCAAGCCGTCCACAGTGTGCAGATACAGGATAAAGAGAATAACGTTTAGTCCAAGGTAAAGTTCGATTAAAGGTAACATGAGGGTCCCCATGAGGTAGATGGGAGGTCAGGACCACTCTCTAGTTGGTGATAACAGCTGGGAAGAAACTGTCCCTGAATCTGGAGGTGTGCGTTGCATAGAAGCCTGCCCAGTAGAACAAAGACCAGGAGTTGGAGTAGAGTGGATAAGGGAGAACCAGTGGATGTGTTATATCTGGACTTCCAGAAGGCTTTCGACAAGGTCCCACATAAGAGATTAGTATGCAAACTTAAAGCACACGGTGTTGTGGGTTCAGTATTGATGTGGATAGAGAACTGGCTGGCAGACAGGAAGCAAAGAGTAGGAATAAACGGGTCCTTTTCAGAATGGCAGGCAGTGACTAGTGGGGTACCGCAAGGCTCAGTGCTGGGACCCCAGCTATTTACAATATATATTAATGATTTGGACGAGGGAATTGAATGCAACATCTCCAAGTTTGCGGATGACACGAAGCTGGAGGGCAGTGTTAGCTGTGAGGAGGATGCTAGGAGGCTGCAAGGTGACTTGGATAGGTTAGGTGAGTGGGCAAATGCATTGCAAGCTGCAGTATAATGTGGATAAATGTGAGGTTATCCACTTTGGTGGCAAGAACAGGAAAGCAGACTATTATCTGAATGATGGCCAATTAGGAAAAGGGGAGATGCAACGAGATCTGGGTGTCGTGGTACACCAGTCATTGAAAGTAGGCATGCAGGTGCAGCAGGCAGTGAAGAAAGCGAATGGTATGTTGGCATTCATAGCGAGGGGATTTGAGTATAGGAGCAGGGAGGTTCTGCTGCAGTTGTACAGGGCCTTGGTGAGACCACACCTGGAGTATTGCGTACAGTTTTGGTCTCCTAATCTGAGGAAAGAAATTCTTGCCATAGAGGGAGTACAGAGAAGGTTCACCAGATTGATTCCTGGGATGGCAGGACTTTAGACAATAGACAATAGACAATAGACAATAGGTGCAGGAGTAGGCCATTCAGCCCTTCGAGCCAGCACCGCCATTCAATGCGATCATGGCTGATCACTATCAATCAGTACCCCGTTCCTGCTTTCTCCCCATACCCCCTCACTCCGCTATCCTTAAGAGCTCTATCCAGCTCTCTCTTGAAAGCATCCAACGAACTGGCCTCCACTGCCTTCTGAGGCAGAGAATTCCACACCTTCACCACCCTCTGACTGAAAAAGTTCTTCCTCATCTCCGTTCTAAATGGCCTACCCCTTATTCTCAAACTGTGGCCCCTTGTTCTGGACTCCCCCAACATTGGGAACATGTTATCTGCCTCTAATGTGTCCAATCCCCTAATTATCTTATATGTTTCAATAAGATCCCCCCTCATCCTTCTAAATTCCAGTGTATACAAGCCCAATCGCTCCAGCCTTTCAACATACGACAGTCCCGCCATTCCGGGAATTAATCTAGTGAACCTACGATTAGACTCGGCTTGTACTCGCTGGAATTTAGAAGATTGAGGGGGGATCTTAAAGAAACTTACAAAATTCTTAAGGGGTTGGACAGGCTAGATGCAGGAAGATTGTTCCCGATGTTGGGGAAGTCCAGAACAAGGGGTCACAGTTTAAGGATAAGGGGGAAGTCTTTTAGGACCGAGATGAGAACGTTTTTTTTCACACAGAGAGTGGTGAATCCGTGGAATTCTCTGCCACAGAAGGTAGTTGAGGCCAGTTCATTGGCTATATTTAAGAGGGAGTTAGATGTGGCCCTTGTGGCTAAAGGGATCAGGGCGTATAGAGAGAAGGCAGGTACAGGATACTGAGTTGGATGATCAGCCATGATCATATTGAATGGCGGTGCAGGCTCGAAGGGCCGAATGACCTCCTACTGCACCTATTTTCTATGTTTCTATTTCTGCTGTAGCGCCTTGTAGTTATGGACATCCTTTCAGGATAACTATGTTTGCAGTTTAGAGGGCATGCTTTTGGATCTGTAGCCTAACCAGATAACTTCAAGAAGGTTTTACTGTCATGTTCTGGCAACAGAATAATGAAATTCTTACTTGCAGCCGCTGAACAGGCCTGCAAATGCGATACACACGTTACATATAATGTTAAAACAATCAATAAATTAATAGCCACAATACTTATGCTTAGTTCTTGGTCCAACATTCCTCAACATGGAAAGTAACTGTTGAGTGTTGTGTCATGTTCAAGAGCTGATGAGTGAGGGCCTGAGCTACAGGGAGAGGTTGGGCAGGTTGGGACATTCTGTGAGTGCAGGAGGCCGAGGGATGATTGTATAGAAGGTCTTTAAGATCATGAGTGGAATACACAGGGTGAATGCACACAGTCTTTTTTTCCCCAGAGTTGGGGAATCAGGGCATAGCTTTCAGGTGAGAGAAAAAGTTTTAATAGGAACCTGAGGGGCATCTTTTTCCTAGAGGTGGTAGTGGAGGCAGGTACAATCATGACATTTTAAAGACAAGTAGAGGGGTACATGGTAGAGAAGGTTGGGAAGAAAATGGGCTAAATGCAGGCAAAAGGGACTGGCTTAGTTGCACTTCACTTGCCCCTTGGGTACCTTGGTTGGCAAGGGTGTTAGGTTTCAGTGCTGCCTCCACCTCATGGCTGTCACACAGTTTGTTTCAGTTGATTTGTCCTAGAGATACAGCATAGCAACGTGTTCTCCAGCCAACCAACGATCACCAGTACACTGGTTCTATTTTAATCCCAATTTTGCATCCTACACCCGAGGGGCAATTTTACAGAAGACAATTAACCTGAAAACCAGCTTGAAATGTGGGTGGAAACCTGAGGAAACCCACATGCTCACAGGGAGAACATTCAGTCTGTAAACCCAACACCCAAAGTCAGGATCGAACCCGGGTCTCTGGCGCTGTAAGGCAGCAGCTCTACCTGCTGCGCCACTGTGCCACAAATCCTAGGACTGGACTGATATGATCTTTAGCTCTCGGCAAACTGCAGGTTTAATTGAAGATCTTGTAGTCAGATGTGACACTCAAGTCAGTTATTTTTAGATTTTATGGTAGCACTTGTGAACAAATCAGTAATGATCTTGGAATAAAACAATTTGCCAGGTCCAGGGTTTTTAATCTGGCCTCTCCTGAGCACAAACATATTTATTGGATTGGATTTTGTTCTGGGCCCTCTGGATTAATCTGTAGAAAGGTTAAAGCACAAAAACTAATTTCAAGGAGATGCATCTACTTCGGTGTTAAACTGAATTGTCGCACTGAATGAGAGGGAACCAAATCCAGACACTAAGAACCTGAAGGGTCCTGTTAGTAATGATGGTTTAACAGTCCTCTTCAGCAGTAGAGCTGCTGCCTCACAGCACCAGAGACCTAGGTTCGATCGTGACTACGGGTGCTGTCTGTATGGGCCTGTTAGTAATGATGGTTTAACATTCCTTCTCTTCAGCAGTAGAGCTGCTACCTTACAGCGCCAGAGACCCAGATTCGATCCTGACTACAGGCATGTTTCTGTGCTGTATCTCTATTGAGGGCGTGCAGCGTAGGTTCACTAGGTTGATTCCCAGAATGGCGGGACTGTCGTATGTTGAAAGGCTGGAGCAATTAGGCTTGTATACACTGGAATATAGAAGGATGAGGGGGGATCTTATTGAAACATATAAGATAATTAGGGGATTGGACACATTAGAGGCAGGAAACATGTTCCCAATGTTGGGGGAGTCCAGAACAAGGGGCCACAGTTTAAGAATAAGGGGTAGGCCATTTAGAACAGAGATGAGGAAGAACTTTTTCAGTCAGAGAGTGGAGAGTGGAATTCTCTGCCTCAGAATGCAGTGGAGGCCAGTTCGTTGGATGCTTTCAAGAGAGAGCTGGATAGAGCTCTTAAGGATAGCGGAGTGAGGGGGTATGGGGAGGGGGTATGGGGTTATGGGGAGAAGGCAGGAACGGGGTACTGATTGAGAGTGATCAGCCATGATCGCATTGAATGGCGGTGCTGGCTCGAAGGGCTGAATGGCCTACTCCTGCGTCTATTGTCTATTGTCTATAAACTAATTATGGACATTGATCACTTCAATTTCCTCTCGTTTCAAGGTTCAATTGTTGTGCTTTACTCACCCGGGGGAATGACAACATTTATTCCAACTAAATGTTGAGAAGGTGATGGATTGTTGCTAGCGATTTTGATGTGAGGTTTAAGGCACATTTTGGTGTTAAAAATCACGCAAGATTGCAAACTATCTACTGAAGGCACAAGGAATTGCAGGTGCTGGAATCTTGGGTAAAACGCAGTGCTGGAAGAACTCTGCGGAACAAGCAGCATCTGTGGAGAGAGCTGACAGACAACCTTTCGAGTTGTGACCCTTCTTCAGACTCTAAAGTGTGAAGAAATGTCCCAAACCAAAATGTTGCCTGTCCACTCCCTCCAGGGATGCTCCTGACATGCTGAGAATTCCTCTGTATTTTACAAACAGTCTAATTCAGTCTCACATTACTGCTAAGGTTAAGTCATTAATTGGGAAAAGGAGGCACAAGAAACTCCAGATGCTGGTTTAGCATAAAAGACAAATTGCCGGGATAACAGCGGGTGAAACAGCATCTCTCAAGGACACAGAGGTGATGTTTCGGTTTGGGACCTTTCAGACTCTGAAGAAGGGTCCCAACCCAAAACAGCACCTACCATATTCTCCAGAAATGCTGCCTGACCCACTGAGTTAATTGAGGCCAATTAATTTACAAATCTGCACGTCTTTGGGATATGACAGGAAACCGGAGCACCCGGAGGAAACCCACGCAGGTCACGTGGAGAACGTGCAAACTCCGTACAGACAGCACCCGTAGTCACCGTGCCGCCCTGAGGTGTCAGTGAAAGGAAGCAGCCTTGCCCCATTATAAATATAATCACGTTTAATATTGGCCGACAGCCCCGGGTCCAGCGAAGTGTAACGTTGGCCGACAGTCCCGGGTTGAACGATGATGTTTAACATTGATCTACGTTGCCGAGGTGAATGACGATGTTTCTCATTGTCCTCCAGCCCGGGTCAGTGGGGAATGTATCTCATTGCCGTACAGTCCCGGTAAGTGGTGGACGGTTAACATTGATCTACGGTCCCAGATTTAACGATGGACGTTTATCGTTGGCCACAGCCCTGGGTTGGCGGGCAATGTTTAACGATGGCCCACAGTCCCAGGTTGGACGATGGTATTTATCATTGGTGTATATTGGCAGGTTGAATGACGATGTTTATCGTTGGTCTACATTGGCAGGTTGAACAACGATCTTTATCCTTGTTCTCCAGCCCCAGGCCCGGTGAGGAACGCCGGGCTACTTCTTCTGCACGTGGGCACAGTCGTACTTGCCCCGCACCACCTTGAGTTTGACGCCAGGCAGGTCCTGGGTCCTGCCGCCCTCCACCAGCACAATGTTGTGCTCCTGTAGGTTGTGGCCTTCCCCAGGGATGAAGCAGATCACCTCCTTGCCGTTACTCAGCCTCACGCGGGCACACTTGCGGTTGGCAGAGTTGGGCTTCTTGGGTTTCCGTATCATGGTCTTCAGCACCACCCCCTTCAGCTGGGGGTGGCCGAAGGTGGGGCCCAGCTTGGGGGGGGGGCGCTTGGGCTTGCCCCTCTTGTGCATCTGGTGCAGAGTGGTCATGGGGCAGACATTCTGCCAGGAGATAGCAGGTGGTGACTGCATCACTCGCTGAAGGAAGGGAGGTGGCGAAGAGGAGCCCACCAGTCTCACTACTCCTAGAGGGAAGCACAGCAAATACCTACTCACACATCCCTGGTACTGAGCAAAGTTAATTTTTGTCATGTGTACTGAGGTACAGTGGAAAGCTTTTATTTGCCTGCTTTCCAGTCCGAGCAAAGACTATATATGATTACAATCAAGCCGTCCACAGTGTACAGATAAAGAAAAGGGAATAACGTTTAGTGCAAGATAAAATCTGATTAAAGATAGTTCAAAGGTCTCCAATGAGGTAGATGGGAGGGCACCACCACTCTCTAGCTGATGAAGGCTGGAAGAACTCAGTGGGTCAGACGGCATCTGTGGTGGGAATGGACACTTTGGATCATGACTGGCTCCAGGCTGATGGGAGTGGGTGGTGGGAGATTAAGCTGGAAAAGAGAGGGACAATTCCTGCCAAATGATAGGTGGATATAGGTGAGGGAAGTGGGTGGGGATGGAGTAAGTGACAAAAGCTGGAGGTGAAAAGATAAAAGGGCATCGGATACAGAGAGAAGAGGTGGAATTAAATGTAAAGCTGGAGGGAGGTGGTAGGAGACTGACGGAAGGGGAAATAAATAAATAAATATGGGAGTCAGGGGCAGGAAATGACCCAAAATGTGGCCCGTCCATTCCCTCCACAGATGCTGCCTGACCCACTGAGTGTCCATTCCCTCCAGAGACGCTGCCTGACCCACTGAGCCCGTCCATTCCCTCCAGACGCTGCTTGACCCACTGAGTCTGACCATTACCTCCACAGACGCTGCCTGACCCACTAAGTGTCCATTCCCTCCACAGACGCTGCCTGACCCACTGAGTCTGACCATTCCTTCCACAGTCGCTGCCTGACCCACTGAGTCTGACCATCCCCCCCCCACAGATGCTGCCTGACCCACTAAGTGTCCATTCCCTCCACAGACGCTGCCTGACCCACTGAGTCTGACCATCCCCCCCCACAGATGCTGCCTGACCCACTAAGTGTCCATTCCCTCCACAGACGCTGCCTGACCCACTGAGTCTGACCATTCCTTCCACAGTCGCTGCCTGACCCACTGAGTCTGACCATCCCCCCCCCCACAGATGCTGCCTGACCCACTAAGTGTCCATTCCCTCCACAGATGCTGCCTGACCCGTGGGATTCCTATGGCACTTGTGCTTTGCTCATAATTCCCACATCTGCATTTTCTTGTGTCTCCCTCTACCATAAGTAGAATTAGGTCATTCGGCCCATCGAGTCTTATCCACCATTCAATCATGTAGTGTAGGAAAATAACTGCAGATGCTGGTACAAATCGAAGGTATTTATTCACAAAATGCTGGAGTAACTCAGCAGGTCAGGCAGCATCTCAGGAGAGAAGGAATGGGTGACGTTTTGGGTTGACACCCTTCTTCAGTCTGAAGAAGGATCTCGACCCGAAACGTCACCCGTTCCTTCTCTCCTGAGATGCTGCCTGACTTGCTGAGTTACTCCAGCATTTTGTGAATAAACACCATTCAATCATGGTTCATTTATCTCTTCCTCCTAACCCCATTCTCCTGCCTTCTCCCCATAACTCCTGATACCCAAACTAATCAAGAAACTATCGGTGCCGTTAAAATATCCACTGACTTGGCCCCCACAGCTTCCTGTGGCAAAGAATTCCACAGATTCACCACTCTCTGACTAAAGAAATTTCTCATCACCTTCCTAAGGGAATGTCCTTTAATTCTGAGGCCATGACCTCTCCCGCTGAGTTACTCTAACATTTTGTATCTACCTTCAATTTAAACCAGCATCTGCAGTTCTTTCCTACACACTGTGAGGCAGCAGCTTTACCACTGCACCACTGTGCAGTGCTGAATAAGGACTCATCCAGGATTTGAACCCAGGACCCCTCATACCCGATGCGAGAATCGTACCCCGGACTGACAGTTCTGCAGACACCAGTTACGATTCACACACAGCTCATTTCAGACACCTGCTTGCAGGTAGTTCTCACAATGCCTGTCACCCCAGTCCCAAAGCAAGTGGAGAACAGGCCAGCTGAACCTCTCACCTGCACATAACGATGAGGCACAGCCTCGAATCACAGCTACAGGAAACATCTCCTCAGATCCACACGAGAAGTCTGCTTGCTCTTAGTCCTGTACAGTGAAGATAAATGAAGAGAATGAGAGGCGGCAGGAGCTGGGGAGCTGGCAAGGGGTAGATGGTTCTCGGGGCTGGGGAGCTGGCTCGGGGTAGAGACGGTTCTCGGGGCTGGGGAGCTGGCTCGAGGGAGACACGGTTCTTGGGGCTGGGGTGCTGGCTCGGGGTAGACGGTTCTCGGGGGCTGGGGAGCTGGCTCGGGGTAGATGGTTCTCGGGGGCTGGGGAGCTGGCTCGGGGTAGAGACGGTTCTCGGGGGCTGGGGAGCTGGCTCGAGGGAGACACGGTTCTTGGGGCTGGGGTGCTGGCTCGGGGTAGACGGTTCTCGGGGCTGGGATTTATGACCCGCTCTACAACAGAAGCAGCTCAATTGTTCAGTGTGATCAGGGAGTTGTAGAGGCAGTGGAACTCTGACAGACTCGCCGCGCCTGAAGGGGACACAGTTCCCAGACTATTGGACATCACCCGTATTAATACAATACAATATATCTTTATTGTCACTGTACAGGGGTACAACGAGATTGGGAATGCCCCCCTCCCCCCGACCACCACCACCACCTGGCCCCCCCACAGCTGGATCTCTCTCCCCCCCCCCCCCCACACACATCTGCACCCCCCCTCCCACTCCAGCCCCCCACAGCTGGATATCACCCCCACACCTGACCCCACACATCTGCACCCCCCTCCCACTCCAGCCCCCCACAGCTGGATCCCTCCCTTCCCCCCCCCCCCCCCCACCCGGTCCACATCGGCCCCGGGACCCGCTCCCTCACGGCAGGGCCGCAACTACGAGGAGGCCGAGGTCCCGACTCACTGACCGCTGTAGCCGGGGGTCGGGGCCGCTGTAGCCGGGGGTCGGGGCGAGCGCAGGCTGCAGCGCCGCGGGCGGGACTAGGCCGCGTTGCCCGGGCGACAGCGACGGTGGCGGCGCGGGGACAAGAAGCGGATCGTCGCGCAGTTCCGCGAATCTCCCCCCGGCCCGCAGCGCCGTCTCCCCCCGCACCGACCCCCCCCCCCGGCCCCGCTCCCCCGCACCGACCCCCCCCCCCCGGCCCCGCTCCCCCCGCACCGACCCCCCCCCCCGGCCCCGCTCCCCCCGCACCGACCCCCCCTCCCCCCCCCACCACCGACCCCCCTCCCGGCCCCGCTCCCCCCCCCACCACCGGCCCCGGCGCGGAGACCCACCGCCACACAGGTACAGAGCGCCTCGCCGCCCGGGGAGAGAGAGAGAGAGACAAGGATGGAGAGAATGAGGAAGGGAGAAGGGGAGAGGAGGGGGGACGGTGGGGGGAGGGGGGACGGTGGGGGGAGGGGGGACGGTGGGGGGGGACGGGGGGTGGGGGAGGGGGGACGGGTGGGGGGAGGGGGGACGGTGGGGGAGGGGGACGGTGGGGGGGAGGGGGGACGGTGGGGGGGAGGGGGGGACGGTGAGTGGGAGGGGGGACGGTGGGGGGGAGGGGGGACGGTGGGGGGGAGGGGGGACGGTGGGGGGGAGGGGGGACGGTGGGGGGGAGGGGGGACGGTGGGGGGAGGGGGGGACGGTGGGGGGGAGGGGGGACGGTGGGGGGGGAGGGGGGACGGTGGGGGGGAGGGGGGACGGTGGGGGGGAGGGGGGACGGTGGGGGGGGGAGGGGGGACGGTGAGTGGGAGGGGGGACGGTGGGGGGAGAGGGGGACGGTGGGGGGGAGGGGGGACGGTGGGGGGGAGGGGGGACGGTGGGGGGGAGGGGGGACGGTGGGGGGAGGGGGGACGGTGGGGGGGAGGGGGACGGTGGGGGAGGGGGGACGGTGGGGGGGGAGGGGGGACGGTGGGGGGGGAGGGGGGACGGTGGGGGAGGGGGGACGGTGGGGGGGAGGGGGGACGGTGGGGGAGGGGGGACGGTGGGGGGAGGGGGGACGGTGGGGGGGAGGGGGGGACGGTGGGGGAGGGGGGACGGTGGGGGGGAGGGGGGACGGTGGGGGGGGGGGACGGTGGGGGGAGGGGGGGACGGTGGGGGGGGAGGGGACGGTGGGGGGGAGGCAGGAAGCAAATAGAGGGCATGTGGGGGGGTGGGGGGGTGGTGTGTGTCACGATGCCCTGACCCTGACCCTGTCTCTCCCTCAGTGATCGCTGCTGCTGGGGGGGGGGGGCTGAGGTTATGGGTAGAGGGACCGGGGGTTAGGGGGTACGATGCACTAACCCTGTCCCTGCCTCTGTGATACCGGCCTCTGGGGGCTGAGGATGGGGGGGGGGTGAGGGGGATGGGGTCCGGGGGTTAGGGGGTACGGTGCATTGACCCTGCCCCTGTCTCTCCCACAGTCTCTCCCACAGTGATTGCTGCTGTTGGGGGCTGAGGATGGGGGGGGGGGTGAGGGGGTGGGGTCCGGGGGTTAGGGGGTACGGTGCATTGACTCTGACTCTGCCCCTGACCCTGCCCCTGTCTCTCCCACAGTGATTGCTGCTGCTGGGGGCTGAGGATGGGGGGGGGTGAGGGGGGGGGGGTCCGGGGGTTTTGGGGTACGGTGCATTGACTCTGACTCTGCCCCTGACCCTGCCCCTGTCTCTCCCACAGTGATTACTGTCGCTGGGGGGCTGAGGAGGGAGCGATGCCGCTCATCAGTGAGGTGTGGAGATACGTGAGGCAGAGAGATGACCAAACCCTGGAGTGCTGCATGTGTGGCTGGACGTTAACCCACCCGTGCAGCGCTGCATCACTGCGCCGACACCTGCAACACAACCACCGCATCCACTTCACTGCAGAGAGCGGGCGGGGGGAGCCGCAGGGAAACGACGGCACCGGAGACGAGACTCAGGGTGACGAGGAACAGGGTCCGAGCGACACGCTGGACATGGACAGCCCTGTGAGTCTGTGTGTACAGTCATACAGCACGGAAACAGACCACTCAGCCCAAACCACCCACGCCAACCTTCTACACCTGCCCCTAGCCCTCTGAACATGTCCTATCCATGCACCTCTCCAAACAACTTTGAATGTTGTTATAGTCCCTGCCCCAACTACCTCCCCTGGCAGTTCATTCCGTACACCCACCACCTCTGTGTGAAAAAGTTGCCCCTCAGGTTCCTATTTAATCTTTTCCCCTTCACCTTAAACCCATGTCCTCTGGTTCTTGATTCCCCTATCCTGGGTAAAAGACTTTGTGCATTCACCCTATCTATTTCCGTTGTGATTTTATCCACCTCTATAAAATCACCCCTCAACCTCCTGCGCTCCAAGGAATAAAGTCCCCTGAAAAACTTTTTCACCCAGAGAGTTGTGAATCTGTGGAATTCTCTGCCTCAGAAGGCAGTGGAGGCCAATTCTCTGAATGCATTCAAGAGAGAGCTGGATAGAGCTCTTAAGGATAGCGGAGTCAGGGGGTATGGGGAGAAGGCAGGAACGGGGTACTGATTGAGAATGATCAGCCATGATCACATTGAATGGTAGTGCTGGCTCGAAGGGCCGAATGGCCTCCTTCTGCACCTATTGTCTGTTGTCTATTGACCCAGTCTGCCCAACCTCTCCCTGTAGCTCAGGCCCTCGAGTCCTGGCAACATCCTCGTAAACCTCTGCATCCAAAGCGAGTCCCATTTGCCCATGTTTAGCCCACACTCCTCTAAATCTTCCCTGTCCATTCACCTGTCTAAATGTCTGTTCAGCTTTGTTGTCATGCCCGCCACAATCACTTCCACTTGGCAGCTGATTCCGTACATCCACCACGCTCTGTGCAACTGTACAAAGTACTGGAGGAGCTCAGCAGGTCAGGCAGCATGGACTGACGTTACGGGTCGGGACCCACCTTCAGACTGATGGAGTGGAGGGTGGGGGGGAGGTGAGAAAGCTGGAAAAGAGAGGTGGGGGTGGAGCAAAGCTTGGCGAGTGATAGGTGGATGCAGGTGAGGGGGTGAGTAGCAGATGGGTGGAGTGATTGACAAAGGGTGGAGGTGGAAAGCAGACAAAAGGGGGTCAGATACGGAGAGAGGAGGGGGAGTGGAATGTGAAGCCCGAGGGTGGGGGTGGGTGAAGAGGAGGGTAAAAGAGAGTTGGAGACCTCGAGGGGAGAAGGTGAGTGTACTGAGTGGGGGAGGGGAGCAGGGTGACTGTGAAGGGGGAGAGGGTAGGCGAGTGTATGCACAGGGGGGGCGGGGACAGAGTGGGGGGTCGGGGGGGCACGATTGGGAATAGGAGATGTCAGTGTTCCTGCTGTTGGGTTGTCAGCCAGCCAAGCGAGGTGCTGACGTTAGCCCGACTCACACCCCAATCCCGGAATCTGACCCCTCCAGTCGGCAGACACCCCTCCTCCCACCCCCCCCCCCCCCCCCCCCCCCCCCGGTCTCTCCCCATCGCTGGGAGAGGGGGGTATACGTTGTTCCCTTCCTGCCCACTGCAGGGCAGGTGAGCATCCCCCATTGACGAACTGTACACTGCAAGGGCCAGGAAGCGAGCGGGCAAGATCATCTCTGACCCCTCTCACCTTGGCCACAAACTCTTTGAAGCACTTCCCTCTGGAAGGCGACTCCGGACTGTCAAAGCAGCCACAGCCGGACATAAAAACAGCTTTTTCCCACGAGTGATAGTTCTGCTCAATAACCAAAGTCTGTAGTCTCTTTTTGCTCTGGTTTATTTTCACCCACATGTTTAGACCGTAATGGTGTATCCTTATTGTTTTGATGTGTTTATGCTTTATTCTTAATTATTAACTATATGTTTGTGTTGTCGTTTGTGAGCGGAGCACCAAGGCACATTCCTTGTATGTGCACATACTTGGCCAATAAACATATCCCTTCATTCATCGCCGTGACGTCTCCTCTTTGCTCTGCGTAGGGGCTGCACAGGTCGCCGGCCAGCAGGCCCATCTCGGGGACTCTACGGGCCTACGCTCCACAGTTGGACGGCGAGGAGGACGAGGGGCACTCGGTGCTGGGAGATGGAGACCCCCACCCCACCCTGACTGAAGGTACCGCACCCCACAACACACCCCCCCCCCTGGACAAGCTCCCAGCGACACGGTGGACATGGACAGCCCCGTGAGTCTGTGTGCGTGCAGTCATACAGCAGGGAAACTGACCACTCAGCCCAAACCACCGATTTCAATGAAACGTCTTCCATTATCGCCAAAGGGACGACGCTGAGTAAAGTGGGGCCTAAAACTGTCCCTCGATCTCGAGAGTTTTAGTGTACAGATGCAGGCACACACAGACAGAACATGTTATTGTTGTTTATTGTGGTGTTTACACAGCAGCGCGTTCACACATCTGTTGAGCTGGGGCTGCGTAATAATGTCACTGTTCCGTTTGGGGACAAGTGCAACAAAACTCTTCACCTCCGTGTTCCCCATGAACGCTGCCGGCTGCTGCTGCCCAGCACTCGGTGTCCTGGTGTGGGCCATGGCCTTGTGTAGCTGCCCCCTCTCTTGTACACAGGGTCGCTGTAGTCCCTCTCCTCACTTCTCCTGTCCTCACTTCTCCTCTCCTCTCCTCTCCTCTCCTCTCCTCTCCTCTCCTCCCCGCTCCTCTCCTCTCCTCTCCTCGCCTCACGTCTCCTCTCTTTTCTCTCCTCTCCTTTCTCCCCTCTCCTCTCCTTTCTCCCCTCCCCTCCCCTCCCCTCCCCTCCACTCCCCTCCCCTCCCCTCTCCTCTCCACACAGACGAGCTGTCCACTCTGCTGGGCTCCTGTGGGCCGGGCCGGGGTCCCCGGGGTAACGCCGGGCTCCACGACAAGCGGCGACTGGCGGGCGGGAGCCCGGACCGGGCACAGACGTGGGATTTCTTCAAGAAGCTGAACGAGCGGTGCGTGGAGTGCAGTCTGTGCCGCAAACAGCTCTGCTTCCACGCCAGCACGGCCAGTCTACGGGAACATCTCCGCCGCAAACACCGCCTCGGGCACGGCGCCGACCACGGGTCACAGTCGGTGGGACCCGAGATGGAGGACAAGAGGAACAGGGAGAGGGGAGGGGGGGAGAGGGAGAGGGGAGGGGGGGAGAGGGAGAGGGGAGTGGGGGAGAGGGGAGGGGGGGAGAGTGAGAGGGGAGGGGGGAGGAGGGGGAGTGAAAGAGGGGAGAGGGAAGGGGGGGAGAGGGGAGGGGGGGAGAAGGGTGGGGATGAGAGGGGGGAGAGGGGGAAGAGGGAGATGGAGAAGAGGGAGAGGGAGATGGAGATGGGGGAGATGGAGAGGGGGGAGAGGCGAGGGTGTGAGAAGGGTGGGGTTGAGAGGGGGGAGAGGGGAGGGGATGGGAGGGGGGAGAGGGGGAGTGAGAGGGGAGGTGGGGATGAGAGGGGGAGTGAGAGGGAGGAGAGGGGTGGGTGTGAGAAGGGTGGGGATGAGAGGGGGAGTGAGAGGGAGGAGAGGGGAGGGTGTGAGAAGGGTGGGGATGAGAGGGGAGGGAGTGAATTGGGGGAGAGGGGAGGGGATGAGAGGAGGGGTAGTGAGAGGGAGTGGGTCCCGGAGTGTCCGGAGCGGCGGTGGGCCGCGTTGGACCGGCTATTGCTGGGCCTGGTTTACCGGGACCTGCAGCCACTCGGCCTGGGGCAACAGGTGGGCTTCAGGCGGCTGCTCTGCTACCTGGAGCCGGGTTACCGACCCCAGTCGGCGGGGCAGATGTCGGCCGCTCTGAGCCGCCTTTACCTGCGGGCTCGTCAACATCTGGCGGCGCAGCTGCGCTCGGTGCCGGCGCTGGCTCTGTCCACCCACAGCTGGAGCAGCCGCGGCGGTCGGCCCTTCCTCACGGTGCTAGCCCACTACACGGACGCCCACTGGGCGACGGTGCGCTGCGCCCTCCGGACCGGCCCGGCCTCCGGCCACGACCTCCTGCTCTCCGCCCTCGCCGACTACCAGCTCCCCGCCGCCGCCGTCACCTGCCTGGTGGAGGATAGCCCGCGGGCCCGGGCCGAGTGGCCGCCCTACATCCTCCCTTGCGCTCGCCGCGCCCTCGACCTCTGTCTCCGCCAAACCCTGCAGCTCCACGACCTTCAGCCGGCGCTCGGAGCGGCTCGCCGCCTCGCTGCCCACCTGCCCGGCCCGGCCGGCCTCCGGACACCCCGGATACTCCGGACACCCCGGATACTCCGGACACCCCGGATACTCCGGACACCCCGGATACTCCGGACACTGGCAAGAGCCGCTGGACACTGGTGTCCCCCTGGCTGGGCAGTGGCCGGAGCCCCTAGACACTGGTGTCCCCCTGGCTGGGCAGTGGCCGGAGCCCCTGGACACTGGACTCCCTACTACTGGACAGTGGCCGGAGCCACTGGACACTTGTCTCCCCACCACCGGACAGTGGCCGGAGCCGCTGGACACTTGTGTCCCCCTGGTTGGGCAGTGGCCGGAGCCACTGGACACTGGTCTCCCCACCACCGGACAGTGGCCGGAGCCGCTGGACATTGGCCCGCACTGGGACACGCTGCAGATGTGTGAGCGCCTGGTGCAGTTGCGGCCGGCGCTGGCGCTGGAGGGCGAGGCCGCACTTTGCCCCCAACACTGGCGGGTTGTGCGGGACCTGGTGTCCGTCCTGCGGCCACTCCGGCTCGGACTAGCCTTCCTGGCCGAGCCGCACAACGCGTCGGTGTCGGCGCTGCTGCCGTGCCTTCATGCAGTGGTCGCAGCACTGGCCCAGTGTCCGCTGGAGATGGCGGGCCCGGCCAGGGCAGCAGGGGCCCCGGCTCCGCCAGCTGTTGCTGCACCGCTGGCCACTGGACAGCGGCCCAGATGTGGCGGCCGGACCCGCCGCTATCGCGTCCCTCCTCGACCCGCGCTTCAAGGACCTGCGGTTCCTGGACTCTCGCACCCGGGAGCAGGTCCACCACAAGGTGCAGGCCCTACTAGCGGCCACTCCGCCCATACCCCGGCCTGCTAGCCCCTGCCCGCCGCCGCTCGGCCCGTCCCCACGCCCTGCTAGCCCCTGCCATCCGCCGTTCGGCCCGTCCCCAGGCCCTGCTAGCCCCTGCCCGCCGTCGCTCGGCCCGTCCCCACGCCCTGCTAGCCCCTGCCAGCCGCCGCTCGGCCCGTCCTCAGGCCCTGCTAGCCCTGCCCGGGCCCCGGCCGATCTGCCCGGTGACTACGACCTGTTGTTCGGCGTGGAGCGGGCGGGCTCGTTGCCCGAGTCGCGGCAGCAGTTGGACCGATACTTGTCCGAGCCGCTCCGCAAACGCGACACCGACCCCTTCACCTGGTGGCGGGACAACGGGCACCGCTTCCCGGCCCTTGCCCGCCTCGCCCGCCGCTACCTGCCCATCCCCGCCACCCTCCAACCCTCCCTCCGCCCCGACTCCCCGCACAACCGCGGCACCGACGCCGAGGTGGAGCACATCGTGTTCCTGCACACAAACGCCCCGTACATCCACCTCCTCCAGTGATGCCATTCGGCCCGTCCACTCGCTGCTGACCATCACTCTGACCCCACACCCCCAGCGGGTAGAGCTGCTGCCTCACGGCGCCAGAGACCCGGGTTCAATCCTGACCTCCCGTGCTGTCTGTGTGGAGTTTGCACGTTCTGCCTGTGACCGCGTGGGTTCTCTCCGGGTGCTCCGCTTTCCTCCCACATCCCAGAGACGGGTGGGTTTGTAGGTTAATGGGCCCTCTGTAAATCACCCCGAGTGTGAGAAAGTGGGAGAACATAGACCAGTGTGAGCGGGTGATTGCTGGTCGGCACGGACTTGGTGGGCCGAAGGGCCTGTTTCCGTGCTGTATCTCTAAACTAAACTCATTCATTGAGATGCGACGTAGGAGGCCGAGGGGTGACCTTATCCTAATCATGTTCCTTGAACAAAACTACCCCGTGCAGCTTGGAATCGGACAGATTCCATTTATTCAGATAAATGAGAGGTAAAATAAACAAGGGCAGGATTTGAACAGTAAATGTCAGGGTCCTGGGGATTGGTGAAGAACACAAAGCTGGAGGGGCAGGTACAGCGTTCCCTGGCAGTGGGCTCAGGTGGACAGGTGGACAGGTGGGAGACAGCGTTTGGCAAAGTGATCTCCACCAACCTTGTTTATTCCCACCCCCCAACACCCCCCAATATTTTGTCGGACCAAGAACCAAGCCGATCCAACTTGACCTCCCAGAATAAACCCGTGCTGAATCTCCCTGGTGAATCTGTGCCTTTCTACACGGCCTCTGCGTTGATTCCAACCATTCTTCCACCCGGACCAGATGACCAGCCTGTATTTATGTTGCTTGTAGGCACTTGCATTCCTTCAGTGAGTGACAACGCTCCCCAGTGGGCACTGCTGTAACATTGAAACAACAGCTGAATCCACAATTCAGTTTAGTTTATTGTCATGTGTACAGTGAAAAGCTTTTGTTGCGCGCTAACTAGTCAGTGGAAAGACAATACATGATTACAATCGAGCCATTCCCAGTGTACAGATAAATGATAAGGTAGTGCAAGGTAAAGCCAGCAAAGTCCGATCAAGGATAGTCCGAGGGTCACCACTGAGGTAGATAGTAGTTCAGCACTGCTCTCTGGTTGTGGTGGGACGGTTCAGTTGCCTGATAACAGCCGGGAAGAAACTGTCCCTGATGTAATGGCTGTTTGTTCTAATGTTGTGATATCCTCTGTACTTAATGAAACAGTCGGCTGTGATTCTTGCTGCCCATCAAAGGAGGCCGACACGACCTACGTTTAACCTCTGACTGCTCTCTCAGCATTAAGCTGCAACACCAGCCTGCAACATGTCTCTGGAGCAGGACTTGACTCCAGGACCTCCTGAGTCCTGACCCGTGAGAGGCAGGAAGCTCTGTGTGCTTTGGCTCAATCCGTGGGCTGACGTTTCTTCCCAGTTGTTATCGGGCAACTGAACCACTCTACCACAACCAGAGAGCGGTCCTGGACTGCTATCAACCTCTTTGATGACCCTCGGACTGCCCGAACAAACGAGGCTAAGAGCTTCCTTGTCCACTTCAACTGGAGAATGTTGCTGGCAATCAGATGCTGAATATTTGTACTGTTTTTTTATTGGTTTATTATTATCATGTGTATGGAGACACTGTGAAAAGCTTATGTTTGTGTGCTGTTTGATTAAATCAGATAATACAATGTATGAGTACAATCTATACACAAATACAACAGCGAGAGCAAAGAGAACAGTAGCAGAATGCAGAAGCTGCAGTTCCAGAGTAAACGTCTAATGTCCACAGTGAGGAGGTTGGAAGAACGGGACAGTTCGTAGTCTGATAACAGCGGGTAAGAAGCTGGTCCTGAAACTGGCGATGCGGGTCAGCAAACTTTGCCATCTTCTGCCCAACAGAAAAGGAGAGAAGAGAAATGACCGGGGTGAAAGAGTCCTTGGTCATGCTGGCTGCTTTCCTGAGGCAGCGGGAAGTGTAGACGGAATCAGTGGTGAGGAGTGTGGTGTGTGTGATGGGCTGGGGTACATCTACAATGGTGGGGAGTGTGGTGTGTGTGATGGGCTGGGGTACATCTACAATGGTGGGGAGTGTGGTGTGTGTGATGGGCTGGGGTACATCTACAATGGTGGGGAGTGTGGTGTGTGTGATGGGCTGGGGTACATCTACAATGGTGGGGAGTCCAGTCTGTGTGATGGACTGGGCTAGATCCACAAGTCTCTGCAATTTCTTGTGGTCTTGAGCAGAACTGTTCCCAAACCAGGTAGTGATGAATCCCAATTGGATGTTCTTGCAGTTATTTTGACTTTTATTCAACTGAATTAACTTTCCTTGTAAAACAACAGCAGATGTTGTAAATCTAAAAACAAAGACAGAAAAGCTTGGAAACACAGCAGGTCAGGCAGCATCTGTGGAGAGAGAAACCGAGCTCACATTTGAGGTTGTAGATCCTCCGGAACCAGGTTAACCAGTGTCAATCTCTCCCAGATTTGATGAGTGGTGATTGAGTTGAAAACCAAGCAGATCAGCCCTGATCACATTGAAAGGCGGTGCTGGCTCAAAGGGCCGAATAGCCTACTCCTGCACCTATTGTCTATTGATTCCATCTCATCAGATGCTGCCTGAACCACTGAATGCCCTTGCGTTGCTGGATGCAATGGAGCTACAATGAGATTTTAAGTATGTTTCATTAAACATGCTTCCTGCTAACCGCAAGTGGACCACTAACCTGTTGGTGTGAGCTCCAGTCAGGTGGTCTCCCTGCCCTGCAGGTGTGAATTATCTGTCCCCACACCCTCTGTTCATCACCAGCTCAGTGGAGCAGTGATGAACCGAACCGTTCCAACCGGTTCATAGACATCAGGTGCCTTCCCCCCCCCAACCCTGCCCTGCCAGAAGCAGTTCAAACACAAGTCATTGCAAGTTGGTGTAAAGTGTTGAACTAACTCAGCAGGTCAGGCAGCACATGTGGAGGGAATGAACAGACGATGTTTCAGGTTGGGATCATTCTGCAAAACCCAGTCTGTCCATTCCTGCATAGATCAGCCAGGATTGAATGGTGGAGCAGACTCCAAGGGCCGAATGGCCTAGTTCTGTTCCTATATCTTATGGTCTTGCCTGATCTCTCTGTATCCCGTATCCTTCTGTCAGATAATGAGCATGAGAAAGGGTGTCTACATGTGGAGACGACACCAGTATCTCATCACAAACTCAGCGTTTCTGTGCTGGAAGCTGGACCTGCTCCCCACTGTTTCATCCCACCGTTAGGTATTAAACGGCCTTGGTTATTCTCAATAAACGGACGGGTGTGTGGATAAATGATACATTTTCTCTTTATTTCCTGAACTGATAAAACCACCGCCTCACTGGAAACAGGTGTAAAACAACTAATTGTTAAGGGAACAAACCATCCATGTCACATTTTCAGGATGCCCCAGAGGGTGTTACATGTGTGGTCACCATCGTGGGACAGGCCAGGCCGGAGCAGACACCTCCCCCAGTTCATGATATGGAGTCACAGTGAAGGCAGCGGAGAGACGCACCCTACCTCAGGCACCACGGAGAATCTCCCTAACGTGGGCAGAAGCAGCCACAGGCCAGCATCTTATTGAAACCCTATAATCCTCTTCACATGCATGCTGGGTTCATGCTTAACATTTATCTCAGATCTTCCAATTTCAGCACAAACTCGAATTCAAACAGCACCCCATCACTGTTATGCCTTCAGTCTCCTTAACATCTTCCGTTTGCGGTTCGAAATTGATTCTTTAATCTAATGGTTCTATTGTGAACAACATGGGAAGAAAATCAACAAACTTAAGATTGTTTAGAAACTATCTATGTTCTCCACAGATGCTGCCTGACCCGCTGAGTTACTCCAGCATCTGTGAAACGTCACCTATCCATGTTCTCCACAGATGCTGCCTGACCCGCTGAGTTACTCCAGCACTCTTTTTGTGTTTAATACACAGTATTTTACCCAGATTTGGGGAATTAAGAACCAGAAGACATGTTTAAGGTGAGAGGGGAAAAGGTTTAATCAGAATCTTTGGATGGTGGGTGTAATGAACGAGCTGCCAGAGGAGGCGATTGAGGCAAGTACAATAACAACATTTAAAAGGCATTTGGACAGGTAAGTGTACATGAAAGGTTGAGAGGGATGTATGATCAATGTGGGCGGGTATAGATGAGGCATGTTGTCATGGACAAGTTGGGCCGAAGGGCCTGTTTCCACACTGTATGAGTGGAATATTCCATTCCAAATGTAGTGGCAATGGAACAATGGAACAATGGATTTCTTCATTGCTGCAGCTTAACAGGCCCAGAAATGCTATAATACACAAATATATGATAATCAATAAAACAATTAATAGTCAGTAACCATAATAGTGCAAAACTGAAGGCAATATTAAACTTCAATCCAAAGACCACGACCCATTGAAGATCACAGTCCTGAGGTTAGTAGAAACAACGAAACCGCAGATGCTGGTTTACAAAAGAATACACAAAGTGCTGGAGTAACTCAGCGGTTCAGGCAGTATCACTGGTAGTCAGTCAGGCTCCTGTACCTTCTTCTTGATGCAGGAGTGAGAGTGTGGCCAGGGAGGTGTGCACACACTGACCCACACACACACTGACACACACACACACTGACCCCCACACACTGACCCGCACACACACACACTGACCCCCACACACACTGAACCCCTCACACACACTGACCCCCACACACACACACACTGAACCCCACACTGACCCCCACACACACACTGACCCACACACACACACTGACCCACACACACACTGACCCGCACACACTGACCCACCCACACACTGACCCACACACACACTGACCCCCACACTCACTGACCCACACACACTGACCCCAGAGGGTCAGTGTGTGTGTGGGGGTCAGTGAGTGTGTGGGTCAGTGTGTGTGTGTGGGTCAGTGTGTGTGTGGGGGTCAGTGAGTGTGTGGGTCAGTGTGTGTGTGTGGGTCAGTGTGTGTGACCCCCACACACACACTGACCCCCACACACACACTGACCCACACACACACTGACCCCCACACACACACTGACCCACACACACACTGACCCCCACACACTGACCCACACACACACTGACCCCCACACACACTGACCCCCACACACACTGACCCCCACACACACTGACCCACACACACTGACCCACACACACACTGATCCACACTGACCCCCACACACTGACCCCCACACTCACTGACCCACACACACACTGACCCACACACACTGACCCACACACACACACTGACCCACACACACTGACCCCCACACACACTGACCCACACACACACACTGACCCACACACACACACACACACTGACCCACACACACACTGACCCACACACACAAACTGACCCCCACACACACACTGACCCCCCCACACACACTGACCCACACACACACACTGACCCACACACACTGACCCACACACATACTGACCCACACACACTGACCCACACACACACACACTGACCCACACACACACTGACCCCCACACACACCCACACTGACCCCCACACTGACCCCCACACACTGACCCCCACACACACACTGACCCACACCGACCCCCACTGACCCCCACACACACTGACCCCCACACACACACACTGACCCCCACACTGACCCACACACACACTGACCCACACACACACACTGACCCACACACACACTGACCCCCACACACACTGACCCCCACACACACTGACCCCCACACACTGACCCACACACACACTGACCCCCACACACACTGACCCACACACACACTGACCCCCACACACACTGACCCCCACACACACTGACCCACACACACTGACCCACACACACACTGACCCCCACACACACTGACCCCCACACACACACTGACCCACACACACTGACCCACACACACACTGACCCCCACACACACTGACCCCCACACACTGACCCACACACACACACTGACCCACACACACACTGACCCCCATACACACTGACCCCCACACACTGACCCACACACACACTGACCCACACACACTGACCCCCACACACACTGACCCCCACACACTGACCCACACACACACTGACCCACACACACTGACCCCCACACACACTGACCCACACACACTGACCCACACACACACTGACCCCCACACACACTGACCCCCACACACACTGACCCCCCCACACACTGACCCACACACACTGACCCACACACACACACTGACCCCCACACACTGACCCCCACACACACTGACCCCCACACACTGACCCCCACACACACTGACCCCCCCACACACACTGACCCCCACACACTGACAAACTTTGAGTTTTTTTCAACAAGGGGGAAACTTCCCGCCAATCACAGGCGTGGCGTGACGTCACCGCACTTCCGGGTGGAAGGTCGCGCCTCGCTACTTCCGGTCTCCATTGTCGCGGCTCCGACTCGGCGCCAACAACATGGTGGGTGGGGGAGTGGGGGGGGGGGCAACGTGGGGGGGGCAACGTGGGGGGCCACGCGGGGAGAGAGGGGGCAACAACATGGTGGGGGCACGGGGGGGCACGGGGGGGCAACGCGGGGTGTGGGAGAGTGTGGGGGCACGGGGGGGCACGGGGGGGCAACGTGGGATGAGGCGCCAACAACATGTGGGCAACGCGGGGAAAGTGGGGGAGAAGGCGGATGGTTTAGGGGGGGGGGACTCAGGGAGGGGGGGGACTCAGGGAGGGGGGGGACTCAGGGAGGGGGGGGGACTCAGGGAGGGGGGGGACTCAGGGAGGGGGGGGGACTCAGGGAGGGGGGGGACTCAGGGAGGGGGGGGACTCAGGGAGGGGGGGGACTCAGGGAGGGGGGGGACTCAGGGAGGGGGGGGACTCAGGGAGGGGGGGGGACTCAGGGAGGGGGGGGACTCAGGGAGGGGGGGACTCAGGGAGGGGGGGGACTCAGGGAGGGGGGGACTCAGGGAGGGGGTGGGGGACTCAGGGAGGGGGTGGGGGACTCAGGGAGGGGGGGGACTCAGGGAGGGGGTGGGGGACTCAGGGAGGGGGGGGACTCAGGGAGGGGGTGGGGGATTCAGGGAGGGGGGGGACTCAGGGAGGGGGGGACTCAGGGAGGGGGGGGATTCAGGGAGGGGGTGGGGGACTCAGGGAGGGGGGGGACTCAGGGAGGGGGGGACTCAGGGAGGGGGGGACTCAGGGAGGGGGGGGGACTCAGGGAGGGGGGGGACTCAGAGAGGGGGGTGGGGGACTCAGGGAGGGGGGGGACTCAGGGAGGGGGTGGGGGACTCAGAGAGGGGGGGACTCAGGGAGGGGGTGGGGGACTCAGGGAGGGGGGGACTCAGAGAGGGGGTGGGGGACTCAGGGAGGGGGGACTCAGGGAGGGGGGTGGGGGACTCAGGGAGGGGGGGGACTCAGAGAGGGGGTGGGGGACTCAGGGAGGGGGGGGGACTCAGGGAGGGGGTGGGGGACTCAGGGAGGGGGGGACTCAGGGAGGGGGGGACTCAGAGAGAGGGGTGGGGGACTGAGGGAGGGGGGGACTCAGGGAGGGGGGTGGGGAGTGGGGGACTCAGAGGGAGGGGGTGGGGTGTAGAGGGTTGGGGCGGTGGAGGGGATGAGAGGAGGGGCTTGGATGAGATGAGGGAGTTGGAGGAGGGGATAGAGGGAGGGGGTTTGGGGTGGCGGATGGTTGGGAGAGGAATGTGAGGGTGATTTTGAGGAGTGGGGTTTCGAGGTGGAGGTTGGGGGTGGTGCCGCTAATTGACTCTCCCTTTCCGGTTTCAGTCTCACACTATTCTCCTGGTGCAGCCGACCAAGCGGCCAGAGGGCCGGACCTACGCAGACTACGAGTCTGTTAACGAATGCATGGAAGGTACTACACCGCGTTTCTACACTGACCAGAAATGTGTGTTGTTCATCTGCTTTCTGCAGGAATAGTACCTGCGGCCTGGGGCATTCTGCTGGGTCCACCCTTCATGGGAGCCCGGCTGCTTTACACTTTCACCTCCCCAACTCCTAGTGTTCACCTCTGTTCTTGTCTAACAGTGAGTCCACAAAAGTCCCAGTCAGAGTCACAGAAATGTGTCTCCTCTCGTCAGTCTGCTAGTCTGCTAGTCAAGGCAAATGTGGGTCCCTTGAAGACAGAAGCAGGGGAATTTATTATGGGGAACAAAGAAATGGCAGACGAGTTAAACTGTTACTTTGGATCTGTCTTCACTGAGGAAGATACACACAATCTCCCAAATGTTCTAGGGGCCGGAGAACCTAGGGTGATGGAGGAACTGAAGGAAATCCACATTAGGCAAAAAATGGTTTTGGGTAGACTGATGGGACTGAAGGCTGATAAATCCCCAGGGCCTGATGGTCTGCATCCCAGGGTACTTAAGGAGGTGGCTCTAGAAATAGTGGAAGCATTGGAGATCATTTTTCAATGTTCTATAGATTCAGGATCAGTTCCTGTGGATTGGAGGATAGCAAATGTTATCCCACTTTTTAAGAAAGGAGGGAGAGAGAAAACGGGTAATTATAGACCAGTTAGTCTGACATCAGTGGTGGGGAAGAAGCTGGAGTCAATTATAAAAGACGAAATTGCTGAGCATTTGGATAGCAGTAACGGGATCATTCCAAGTCAGCGTAGATTTACGAAGGGGAAATCATGCTTGACAAATCTACTGGATTTTTTTGAGGATGTAACTAGGAAAATTGACAGGGGAGAGTCAGTGGATGTGGTGTACCTTGACTTTCAGAAAGCCTTCGACAAGGTCCCACATAGGAGATTAGTGGGCAAAATTAGAGCACATGGTATTGGGGGTAGGGTACTGACATGGATAGAAAATTGGTTGACAGACAGAAAGCAAAGAGTGGGGATAAATGGGTCCCTTTCGGAATGGCAGGCAGTGACCAGTGGGGTACCGCAACGTTCGGTGCTGGGACCCCAGCTATTTACGATATACATTAATGACTTAGATGAAGGGATTAAAAGTACCATTAGCAAATTTGCAGATGATACTAAGCTGGGGGGTAGTGTGAGGTTATTCACTTTGGAAGTAAGAATAGAAAGGCAGATTATTATCTGAATGGTGTCAAGTTAGGAAGAGGGGATGTTCAACGAGATCTGGGTGTCCTAGTGCATCAGTCACTGAAAGGAAGCATGCAGGTACAGCAGGCAGTGAAGAAAGCCAATGGAATGTTGGCCTTCATAACAAGAGGAGTTGAGTATAGGAGCAAAAAGGTCCTTCTACAGTTGTACCGGGCCCTGGTGAGACCGCACCTGGAGTACTGTGTGCAGTTTTGGTCTCCAAATTTGAGGAAGGATATTCTTGCTATTGAGGGCGTGCAGCGTAGGTTCACTAGGTTAATTCCCGGAATGGCGGGACTGTCGTATGTTGAAAGGCTGGAGCAATTAGGCTTGTATACACTGGAATTTAGAAGGATGAGGGGGGATCTTATTGAAACATATAAGATAATTAGGGGATTGGACACATTAGAGGCAGGAAACATGTTCCCAATGTTGGGGGAGTCCAGAACAAGGGGCCACAGTTTAAGAATAAGGGGTAGGCCATTTAGAACGGAGATGAGGAAGAACTTTTTCAGTCAGAGAGTGGTGAAGGTGTGGAATTCTCTGCCTCAGAAGGCAGTGGAGGCCAGGTCGTTGGATGCTTTCAAGAGAGAGC
This sequence comes from Rhinoraja longicauda, assembly GCF_053455715.1. Classification (NCBI taxonomy): domain Eukaryota; kingdom Metazoa; phylum Chordata; class Chondrichthyes; order Rajiformes; family Arhynchobatidae; genus Rhinoraja; species Rhinoraja longicauda. The sequence continues at coordinate 247,215 of NC_135993.1, read as the reverse complement.
TGGATAGAGCTCTTAAGGATAACGGAGTGAGGGGGTATGGGGAGAAGGCAGGAACGGGGTACTGATTGAGAGTGATCAGCCATGATCGCATTGAATGGCGGTGCTGGCTCGAAGGGCTGAATGGCCTACTCCTGCACCTATTGTCTATTGTCTATTGTCTGTGGCCACGACCAGAAACATCACTGTTCATGCTCTTTTACCCAAGAGGAGGAATAGATCGGATAGATGAAGATTCTCTTGCCCAGAATAGGGAAATCGAGAACCAGAGGATGTAGGTTTATGGTGGGGGGGTGGTAAAGAAGATTTAATAGGAACCCAAAGGGTAACGTACACATGCATGGAATGAGCTGCAACAGAAGGTAGTTGAGGTGGGTACTATCGCAACTTTGAAGAAACATTTAGACAGGTACATAGGACAGGTTTGGAGGAATATGGGCCAAACACGGGCAGGTGAGACTAGTGTAGATGGGACATGGTTGGTTGGGCCGAAGGGCCTGTTTCTGCGCTGTATCACTGTATGACTTTATGAGGTAAGGGGAATCAAGAACCGGGGACCACAGGTTTAATTGGAATCTGAGGACAAAGTTTTCACACAGAGGGTGGTGGGTGTATGGAACGAGCTGCCAGAGGAGGTAGTTCAGGCAGGTACTACGACATTTAAAAGACATTTGTACAGGTACATGGATAGGATGGGTTTAGAGGGATATGGGCCAAACAGGCAGGTGGGACCAGTGTAGATGTGGCAACGTAGTCGGCATGGACAGGTTGGGCAGAACGGCCTGTTTCCATGCTGTGTGATTTTATGTTGGTCCTACCTGTGAACGAGTGTAATACTCCCTGCCCACTCGGTGTACAATTTAATGTAAAATTTGCAGATACAAAGAACTGCAAATACTGGAATCTTGAACAAAACACACAGTGCTAGAGGAACTCAACAGGTCAGGCAGCATCTGGACAGGGAATGGGCAGACAGTGTTTTGGGTTGGTGTCTTTACCATCATCTGTCCATTTCCTTCCACAGATGCTGCCTGACCCCCTGTGATCCTCCAGCACTTTGTCTTAACGTGTAATTTGTTTGATAATGCTGCTTGTTCCCCTTTGGAAAAAGTGGAATGGTCAGGTGTAGCTTTAGGGAGGGGGAGCAGCAGCGGCCCAGAGCTGTTGCATCACAGGCTCCATGCAATGTGTAAACTACAAAGTACCTTTAGAATGCCAGGAAACACAGTGCTGGAGTAACTCAGCAGGTCTGGCACCATCCGTGGAGAACATGGAGAGGTGATGTTTCGGGTCGGTACCCTTGTTCTCCAGATGCTGCCTGACCTGATGAGTTTACTCCAGCACTTTGTGTCTATGTTTGGTATTTGAACCAGCATCTGCAGTTGTTTGTTACATTTAAAACATTTGAATCTGCTCCTCCCCAGGTGTCTGTAAAATGTTTGAGGAGCATTTGAAGAGGATGAACCCGAACAGTCCGTCCATCACGTATGACATCAGCCAACTCTTTGACTTCATCGATGACCTTGCAGATCTGAGCTGCCTTGTGTAAGTGTTGCCTTCAGTTCCCATACAGAGCAACAGGGGAAATCTACCCAGCCTTTCCAGCCTGTTCCACCTTGCTTAGATGTTGGAAGATCTGCACCTCAACTCCATCACGCTACCTTGTTAACCCTCAGCTTCCTCATCCAAGGGAAGTTTAGTTTAGCGATACAGCGTGGAAACAGGTTCTTCAGCCCACTGAGTCCATGACGACCAGCGATCGATCACCTGTACACTAATTCTATTCTACACAAATGGTGCTCCATGAATAACCAGGGTGGTGTATGGGGTCAGGAGCAGGTCACCACTGCTCCCGACTTGCTCTTGTCTGATTGTACCCAGCTCTTATAAATCCACAAGTCTGGAGCATCAGAACTGCAGAATGCCTCGACTCAGAGACCCGGGTTTAATCCTGACCGTGGGTGCTGTCTGTGTGAAGTCATAGTCATAGAGTAATACAGTGTGGAAACAGGCCCTTCGGCCCAACTTGCCCACACCGGCCAACAATGTCCCAGCTACACTAGTCCCACTTCACTGCGCTTGGTTCCTTATCCCTCCAAACTTTTCCTATCCTGTCTGTTTCTTAAACGATGGGATAGTCCCAGCCTCAACTATCTCCTCTGGAGTTTGCACCTTCTACCTGTATGGGTTCCGTGCTCCTGTTTCCCCCCACATCCCAAAGACGTGCAGGTTTGTAGGTTAATTGGTCCTCTGTAAATTGCCCTGACTGTGTAGGGAGTGGATGGGAAAGAGGGATAACATAGAACTAGTGTGATCTGGTGATCGACGTGGACTTGGCTCATCAAGTATACCCCGCTATTCAATCATGGCTGATCTATCTTTCCCTGTGTTTGTGCTCCATCATATCCGGACATTGCATGGAGTGAATGTAGTTGGCTCGAGTGTTGCCTATGGTTGTGGGGAAGCTGAGTCTGGCTGCCGAGGATTCCCAGTGAGGGCTGTGGTGGACACAAGAGACCGCAGATGCTGGAATCTTGAACTCAGTGAGTCTGGGCCGAGGGGGTCCCAACCTGAAAGGTGAGTTGTGGCAGTGGGTCATTGAAGGTACTTGACACTGACGGCACTGTGTTTGTTCTCCAGTTACCGAGCAGACACGCAGACGTACCAGCCGTACAACAAGGACTGGCTAAAGGAGAAGATCTACATCCTGCTGCGTAGACAAGCCCAGCAGGCAGGGAAGTAGCCGGGTCCTGGCCTTGCCGCCTGCACAGCACGCCTGCGCCAACCTTTGTGTTTTGTAGTTCACAGATGTTCCTCTTCAGGTCTTGGGTGCACCTGAGTGTACCGTTTCTAGATCTGCAGTATTTTTGTAGAAATAATATTGGATTTGTTTTTCCCTCTTCCCCCCCCCCCCCACCATCCATTAGAAGCATTTTCTTACAGAAAATCATGCATTGGTGTTTTAAAAAGAACTGTATTAAATGCAGTGAAGGCCCTGTTTTGTTCAGGCCATCCTACATACAGGTAATGACATCCAAAGCCTTTGTTGCTAGTGTCTTTCATGGAAGGACCAACACTATCTTCTTGCTAGTTGTCTGCTCAGACCTGCAGGAGAATGAGTTGTTGGTGGTTTTGCAAACACTTTTCTGTAATGTCCTGTTCACACAGTGGCAAGAGTCTAAATGTGACTGTTTTGAAAGAAATGCTCTTTGGATTAAATGCGCTTCCTAGAACACTGAAACCTAGCGAGGGGCTGTTTCTGCTGGACTGACGTCTGGTTATCTGGTAGTTTTTGTTTTTGCTTTCTCTGGTTGCATTTATGATTTTTTTTGCAGATTAAAGATGTTTTAATATTGAAACTTTTCATTGAATTGCTGTGAGAAAGTGGAGAGGTTGAGTTTGGGGCTGGGCAGACACCTGTGACATATTGTTCCTCTCTGGAGACAGAATGTTGACCAGTAGTTCAGAATCCGTCAGCATTTCTGGAGGATTGTTCATGTTTCCTCTGCACACTTACTGGTCAGTTGAGTACATGTGTCTCCTTGAGAAAAGAGGCTCGAGTTTAGTTTATGGGTGAAAGCTCCATTGGGCCTTGCCAAGATGGCAACGTGAGGAGATACTGACTGATCGTTTAGTATTTCTCCAGAATGAAAAGTGATTTAAACATGACACTGAAATAATCTTCCCAACAGTTAACATAATGTTTATTCAAACAATCCTGCATATTCTCTAAGAAAACTAACTACAGGCTTTGTGCTTAGAGCATCAATGGGTTTTCACCTAATGATTGTTTAAAAGATATTTTACCCACAAACAAAACCATAACTCCATAAAATTGTAACATATCAGTGCTTATAACTTGTATGCTGCTCAGAGGCAGAAATGAGGTAAAGAATCAGATGAGAGAGGGATCTCCACTCCTCACATCACAATTCTCTAACATAAATGTAAAAAAACATTGTGCGTGCAGTATTTCTACAAATACTTATATACAAATGAAAACTAAACACTGGCAAAAAAGGTTAAAAATACATCCATTCTTGTTGCAATCTTCTGGTAACCGATCAACTACCTATTGGATTTGGATCTTAAACTAAATATACAACAATGTACAAATACAAAATGAAGAGATTACTGACGCTTCCATTCTTCGATCTAAGTTTGGAAATGCAGAAATTTATTAGCTCAATAGATGTACTGACGTTGTTCTGCTTGATCATGCTGTTTCACGGACATTCGTATTTTACCATGAACCCTGACTAAATCAACGTGCCTGAGACAGCAAACAGCTGCTCTGGTTGAAATGTATTTCCAGTCTCGTTTGGATCAAATGCTCCCTTAATGTGGCCTGCCTTTTTAGCCAGTATGAATTGTTAACAGCTGGCATTATTTAAATTTTTCATTTCTTTCAAAGAGTTCTAATTTAACATGTCCAAGGCATCTTGGGAGTAGTTCCTCTGGGTGGCAGCTTAATAGCATAAAATATTCTGTAAATCTCATGAATTCTCTAGTCGTATATAAGAACGGAATAGAAGGGATGAAGGGACCATCAGACGTGATGCACAGTTGGACTTTTGTAAGGTAAACCAGGTCATATTTAACACATTTCTCCAGCTCCCTATAAAAATGTTTTAAATTTTGCCTTGCATTCACTTGGCTTCCTGTTATATACCACACAGCTGGGCTGCTTTTTCAAACAAAAGGTCAGTTTCAGCTGCTTGTCCCACTCCTAGATACGTGGGCACCAAGTTTAATGTTTTTTAGGACAGCCAACTTTAACGCTTTAACATAGTCTGTCAACCCAAGATAGGGTTGGCCAAGGATCTCAGTGATTGTCGCTGGTTAAAAAGCATCTGCTGTCTGTAATTCCAGATGACTTGATGCTGAGGGGCAACAGGTAACGTGCACCCTCACCCACAGAATGTTTAAAACTATTCAAATTTCCTTCAAGTATATCAATCTGAAAACACTATAAAATAGTTTGCATGAACAACTCCAGCAATTATTATTAACCACTGGTAAAATAATGAAAATATCACCTTTCTTTCAAAAATACCCTTAAAAAATGCAAAAAGTGAATAAAGACAGGAATTTTCTGGGCAGGTTAAAACGGGAATGCTATGGTTCTGCTCAGGACCTCTGACTAAAAGAGGTATTAGCTTTAATTCCTGGTGGGTCAACTCTTGTTGGAATGTATGGGGGGGTTGGACATTAGTGGAACCGTGCATCTTGCAGGGACTGGGCTCTACATATCAACACAGCATCAATGGGCAACATCCTTAACCTGGATCAGGTATTTCTATCCCAGAGGAGTGTCTTCAGCCCACAGTGTCCATCGGTACCAACCAAGACAGACACTGCTTCTCACCCCTCCACAGCCTTGTGTATCTGCCAGGTGCTGATAAGCTACGGTGTGGTGATGTTCTGTAGATTGTTTGGATTGAAGACCATAATCTCCACTGGCTCCTCCTCTATCTCAACCTTCAAACGTATTCTCGATCGTTTCATCTCCGCCTGCCGTTCTTGCTCTTCCTGTTGCCTGTGGCATTTCATGTGAGCATTCCGACTTTTCACTTTATCGAATACTCTGAAATAAATGTGTGTACACCCAGGGTAAATATCTACGTTCTTGGTTTACAGCCGATTATTGTCTCAACTCAACATCAAAATAACCAGAGTACAACTGCAGATAAGGCCACCGTCAGAATAACCAGTACAACTGCAGATAAGGTCACCATCAGAATAACCAGTGTACCAATGCAGATAAGGTCACCATCAGAATAACCAGTACAACTGCAGATAAGGTCACCATCAGAATAACCAGTGTACCAATGCAGATAAGGCCACCGTCAGAATAACCTGTGTACCATTGCAGATCAAGCCAACGTTAAATAACCAGATTACCAGCCGACGTTAAATAACCAGAGTACCACTCTACGGATCAGGCCATCAGCCAGTCTTAGTTTCCTGTCATCATGGTGCAGTCCACTGTCATCGCAAGTCTCTGCTAATTCAATACCCCTGGTGTCCCTTCAATAAGACCAAATCCTCTAAACCTACTTTACTTTATGAAACCTTCCTTTCCCACTCCTATCTCCTTTTATCTCCTCTCTTTCCCCTTCCACCCATCTCCCTCCCTCCAGCTTTACATTTCACCTCCGTATCTGAACCCCTTTTGTCTCCTTTCCACCTCCAGCCTTTGTCACTTATTCCACCCATCGGCAATCGCCCCCCCTCACCTGTATCCACCCATCACAGGCCAGGCTTTGTCCCACCCCCAACTCTTCGAGCTTTATTCCCCCCCCCCACCAGCCATCAGTCTGAAGAATGATCCCAACCCGTAACGTCCTCTGTCCATCTTCCTCCGCAGATACTGCCTGACTCGCCTGTCAATGATTCAGTTTATTTTTTAGACACAGTGTGGAAACAGGGATTGTTCACTTTCTACGTCACAAGGTTGTTGGTTCAAATCCCAGGTTGAAAGTATCAGCACAAAAGAAGAGGCTGATCTTCAGCCAAAAGCTGCAGACGCAGGCCAATTGCTGGCCTCTAAACACAACCAGGCCTGTGCCGTCCACTGATTAGAGTGCAAACTCCGTTATTGCTCGGACACGCAGTGGTATCGTGTAGAAGCAGACCCTTTAGCCCACTGCGTGTGCCGATCATTGTGTCTGTCAACACTAATCCCACTTGCCTGCAAAATTTCCAGGTCCCTCTGCCCTGCTCAGTCAAGTTGCTGTCCAGATGCCTCTTATATGTCATTACTGTTCCTGCCTCCTCTGGTGGGTTCCAGATACTGTGTGTTAAACATATTGATCCCCTCGAAACCTCCCTCCCACCTTAACCCTGTGAGGGAATGCCAGGAGTGTGCAAGAGGTTATCGGTGTGTTTCTATGAATAACTTGGGAAGTTTTACTAAGTTAGAGCACCATACAGGGTATTGTGGGTTCTCTTGGACCAGAGCTGCAGCAGGTGGAGGTTTTGGGAGATGCCACCAGTTGGGAACAAAAGTGGAGAAGTGGGTGAGAACATTCCAGGAATTTTGAGCGGAGACTAAACAGAATGCTGCCTGCATCTTAGAATCACAGTGAAGCCTGAAACTAAGGGCCGTTCATTGAAGAGAAAGGTATTTGAGGAGTGCTGCTGTGCACAAACTGGCTGCTTTCCTACACTTTAACAGTGAATACTTTTCAAAAATACTCTGAGATGTCCTGAGACTGTGAAAGGCACTTAATAAATGAGTTATTTCTTTCACAATGATTAGTCACAAAATCACAGCTGTTGACTAAAACCGTCTACTGCCTTTCCATTCAGACTCTGCCACTCACACGTGTACCTACTTGCTGCATTCTTTACACGGGAAATTGCCGGTGGTGGGTTTTTTCTCGCTCTTGTCCTGGACCGGACACTGAACAGATCGGGACGAACTGGACTTAGCACGAACCACCTTCTTCCTTGTGTTCTCCCGGTTCGCACTGCTCTGGTAAGGAGCGCCCGGATTCTGTGAAGCTAAGCATGACTGAGGGTGGAAATAACAGATGAGAATATCTGACCACAACTTGCTCTGATAAAATGTTACCACTAATCATCAATGTTACTCCAGCTACTTTATAGGAAAAGTACAGATCCTTGAAGGCTTTAGGTCATAAAGAATAGGAGTAGAATTAGGCCATTCGGCCCATCGAGTCTACACCGCCATTCAATCATGGCTGATCTATCTCTCCCCCCCAACCCCATTCTCCTGCCTTCTCCCCATAACCTCTGACACCCGTACTAATCAAGAATCTATCTATCTCTGCCTTAAAAATATCCACTGCCGGCTTCTACAGCCTTCTGTGGCAAAGGATTCCACAGATTCACCATACTCTGACTAAAGAAATTTCTCATCTCCTTCCTAAAAGAATGTCCTTTAATTCTGAGGCTGTGACCTCTGGTCCTAGACTCTCCCACTAGTGGAAACATCCTCTCCACATCCACTCTACCCAAGCCTTTCACTATTTTGTATGTTTCAATGAGGTCCCCCTCATTCTTCTAAACTCCAGCGAGCACAGGCCCAGTGCCAACAAATGTTCATCATAGGTTAACCATTCCTGGTATTTATTCACAAAATGCTGGAGTAACTCAGCAGGTCAGGCAGCATCTCGGGAGAGAAGGAATGGGTGACGTTTCGGGTCGAGACCCTTCTTCAGACTGAAGAAGGGTCTCGACCCGAAACGTCACCCATTCCTTCTCTCCCGAGATGCTGCCTGACCTGCTGAGTTACTCCAGTATTTTGTGAATAAGTACCTTCAATTTGTACCAGCATCTGCAGTTATTTTCTTATACTACTTGTTTAACTATTCCTGGGATCATTCTTGTAAAGTCAGTTCCAGAAGCACCATTCCTTCACTCACTTGCTTAAGCAAGTACCACTCCAGTTCTCTGCATAATATTCATTGTTTTACCTCATTGCCTCTTCAACCTCTGAATTGCAGGTAAAAGTCAGTTTAAAAAAGAGCGCCAAAGGGACGCGAGCAGTCATTCAGTGAAGCACATACGTCTAAGCTCGTCAGAGGAAGGCAGGATAGGAGTGAGTGCGGGGATTGGCTGAGCAATTAAATTAGAAGTTTGATAAATTGGCCAATTAGTCAATTTAGTGACTGATATAAACAAGGCTTGCACAAGGGGTGCGGCATTGTCGAGGGAAGTGCGCTGTGAGAAAAGTGTGAGTCTTTGGCTGCGAGTGTGAGAAAAGTGCGAGTCTTTGGCTGCGAGGAAGGAAGCTGAGGTGAGGAGGATACATTTGTTTTTGAACTTGATTTGTTTTTTGACACTAAAGTAATGTCAGACAAGTTGGTGCAGTGTATTTTCTGCAGGATGTGGGAAGGTAGGGACACCGCTGGAGGTTCTGGGAGCTACACCTGCATGAACTGTCCAGGTGCACCTCCTGAATGGACGTGTTGTGGAGTTGGAGAAGCAGCTGGATGACCTCAGAGCTATCCGGGAATATGAGTTTCCTGGACAGGACCTACTGTGAGACTGTCACGCCAAGAGTCCAGGTCGAGCGAATGTGGGAGACCATTTCAAAGGGGAGTAAACTTGGACAACAGGAGACCCCGGTGGCTGTGCCTATTGCAAACAGGTACACCCTCTTGGGAGCTGTCGAGGCAGAAGATGCTTCCAGTCAGAGCGACGGACAGTGGCTCTAATCCAGGCAAGGAGACTCGACCGGGGAGACCGAAGTCGGGAAGAGCCATAGTAGTGGGTGACTCCATTGTCCGAGGTACGGACAGTAGCTTCTATGGCGGCAGGCGGGACTTGTGGTTGGTCTGTTGCCTCCCTGGTTCCAGGGTTCAAGACATCACGGACCGGCTTCAGAACATCCTAGCGAGGGAAGGCGATCAACCGGAAGTAGTTGTGCACGTGGGCACGAACGACGTAAGGAGGAAGAGGGTGCTGCAACGTGAGTTTAGAGAGTTAGGAAAACTGAGAAGTAGGACGTCGAGGGTGGTTGTCTCTGGACTGCTTCCTGTACCTTGTGCTAGTGAGGGCCGGAACAGAGAGATCGGGGATATGAATGTATGGCTGAGGGGCTGGTGCAGGGAGCAGGGATTTAGATTTCTAGACCACTGGGATCTCTTCTGGGGTATTGGTGACCTGTACAAAAGGGACGGGTTACACCTTAACAGCAGGGGGACCAACATTCTGGCAGGCAGGTTTGCTAGTGTTACACGTGTTGGTTTAAACTAAGTAGTGGGGGGAAGGGGTTGACAAATTGGGAATATGAAGATGGAGTTAAAGGGGAAGCGAATGCTGGAGAAATTGAAAAGGACTCTCGAATAAATGGGAAGGGAAGTTCTAGATGAGATAAGACAGTAAGGTCAGGGCCAATTGTGACCGGTGTGAGAGGGGAGGTGAATACCGAAGTTAAAGTGTTGTATTTAAATGCACAAAGTATAAAAAATAAAGTGGATGAGCTTGAGGCTCAGTTAGACATTGGCAAGTATGATGTTGTGGGAATCACTGAGACATGGCGACAAGAAGTCCAGGGCTGGGAACTGAATATTCAGGGATATACGACCTATCGAAAAGACAGACAGGTGGGCAGAGGGGGTGGGGTTGCTCTGTTGGTAAGGAATGATTCACTCCCTTGCAAGGGGTGACATAGAATCAGGAGATGTAGAATCAGTATGGGTAGAAATGAGGAATTGTAAAGGTAAAAAGATCCTAATGGGAGTTATCTACAGGCACCCAAACAGTAGCCTCGACATAGGGTGCAAGTTGAATCAAGAGTTAAAATTGGCATGTTGCAAATGTAATGCTACGGTGGTTATGGGAGATTTCAACATGCAGGTAGACTGGGAAAATCAGGTTGGTAATGGACCCCAGGAAAGAGAGTTTGTGGAGTGTCTCCGAGATGGATTCTTAGAACAGCTTGTACTGGAGCCTACCAGGGAGAAGGCAATTCTGGATTTAGTGTTGTGTAATGAGCTTAATCTGATAAGGGGACTCAAGGTAAAAGAGCCATTAGGAGGCTGTGATCATAATATGATAAATTTTAATCTACAAATTGAGAGGGAGAAGGGAAAATCGGAAGTGTCAGTATTACAGTATAGCAAAGGGGATTACAGAGGCATGAGGCAGGAGCTAGCCAGATTTGACTGGAAGAGGACCCTAGCAGGGAAGACGGTGGAACAGCAATGGCAGGTATTCCTGGGAATAATGTAGAAGTTGCAGGATCAATTCATCCCAAAGAGGAGGAAAGATTCTAAGAGGCACCCGTGGCTGACAAGGGAAGTCAAGGACAGCATAAAAATAAAAGAGAAGAAGTACAACATAGCAAAGAAGAGTGGGAAGCCAGAGGATAAAGAGCAACAGAAGATAATTAAAAAGGCAATACGGGGAGAAAAGATGAGGTACGAGAGAAAGCTAGCCAATAATATAAAGGAGGATAGTAAAAGCTTCTTTAGGTATGTGAAGAGGAAAAAAATAGTTAAGGCAAATGTCGGTCCCTTGAAGACAGAAGCAGGGGAATTTATTATGGGGAACAAGGGAATGGCAGACGAGTTGAACCGATACTTTGGATCTGTCTTCACTAAGGAAAATACAATATCCCAGATGTTCTAGTGGCCAGAGATCCTAGGGTGATGGAGGAACTGAAGGAAATTCACATTAGGCAGGAAATGGTGTTGGGTAGACTGATGGGACTGAAGGCTGATAAATCCCCAGGGCCTGATAGTCTGCATCCCAGGGTACTTAAGGAGGTAGCTCTAGAAATCGTGGACGCATTGGTGATCATTTTCCAATGTTTTATAGATTCAGGATCAGTTCCTGTGGATTGGAGGGTAGCTAATGTCCCACTTTTTAAGAAAGGAGGGAGAGAGAAAACAGGAAATTATAGACCAGTTAGTCTGACATCAGTGGTGGGGAAGATGCTGGAGTTAATTATAAAAGACAAAATTGCGGAGCATTTGGATAGCAGTAACAGGATTGTTCCGAGTCAACATTGATTTACGAAGGGAAAATCATGCTTGTCTAATCTTCTGGCATTTTTTGAGGATGTAACTAGTAAAATTGACAGGGGAGAGCCAGTGGATGTAGTGTCCCTTGACTTTCAGAAAGCCTTCGACAAGATCCCACATAGATTAGTGGGCAAAATTAGAGCACATGGTATTGGGGTAGGGTACTGACATGCATAGAAAATTGGTTGGCAGTCAGAAAGCAAAGAGTGGGGATAAATGGGTCCCTTTCAGAATGGCAGGCAGTGACTAGTGGGGTACCGCAAGGTTCGGTGCTGGGACCGCAGCTATTTACAATATACATTAATGACTTGGATGAAGGGATTAAAAGTAACAGCAAATTTGCAGATGATACAAAGCTAGGTGGCAGTGTGAACTGTGAGGAAGATGCTATGAGGTTGCAGGGTGACTTGGACAGGTTGTGTGAGTGGGCGGATGCATGGCAGACAATAGACAATAGGTGCAGGAGTAGGCCATTCAGCCTTTCGAGCCAGCACCGCCATTCAATGCGATCATGGCTGATCACTCTCAATCAGTACCCCGTTCCTGCCTTCTCCCCATACCCCCTCACTCCACTATCCTTAAGAGCTCTATCCAGCTCTCTCTTGAAAGCATCCAACGAACTGGCCTCCACTGCCTTCTGAGGCAGAGAATTCCACACCTTCACCACTCTCTGACTGAAAAAGTTCTTCCTCATCTCCGTTCTAAATGGCCTACCCCTTATTCTTAAACTGTGGCCCCTTGTTCTGGACTCCCCCAACATTGGGAACATGTTTCCTGCCTCTAATGTGTCCAATCCCCTAATTATCTTATATGTTTCAATAAGATCCCCCCTCATCCTTCTAAATTCCAGTGTATACAAGCCCAATCGCTCCAGCCTTTCAACATACGACAGTCCCGCCATTCCGGGAATTAACCTAGTGAACCTACGCTGCACACCCTCCATAGCAAGAATATCCTTCCTCAAATTTGGAGACCAAAACTGCACACAGTACTCCAGGTGCGGTCTCACCAGGGCCCGGTACAACTGTAGAAGGACCTCTTTGCTCCTATACTCAACTCCTCTTGTTACGAAGGCCAACATTCCATTGGCTTTCTTCACTGCCTGCTGTACCTGCATGCTTCCTTTCATTGACTGATGCACTAGGACACCCAGATCTCGTTGAACTCCCCCTCCTCCTAACTTGACACCATTCAGATAATAATCTGCCTTTCTATTCTTACTTCCAAAGTGAATAACCTCACACTTATCTACATAAACTGCATCTGCCATGTATCCGCCCACTCACACAACCTATCCAAGTCACCCTGCAGCCTTATGGCATCTTCCTCACAATTCACACTACCCCCCAGCTTAGTATCATCTGCAAATTTGCTAATGGTACTTTTAATCCCTTCGTCTAAGTCATTAATGTATATCGTAAATAGCTGGGGTCCCAGCACCGATGCAGTTTAATGTGGATAAGTGTGAGGTTAACTACTTTGGTGGTAAGAATAGGAAGGCAGATTATTACCTGAATGGTGTCAAGTTAGGAAAAGGGGACGTACAAAGAGATCTGGGTGTCCGAGTGCATCAGTCACTGAAAGGAAGCATGCAGGTACAGCAGGTAGTGAAGAAAGCCAATGGAATGTTGGCCTTCATAACAAGAGGAGTTGAGTATAGGAGCAAAGAGGTCCTTCTGCAGTTGTACAGGGCCCTAGTGAGACCGCACCTGGAGTACTGTGTGCAGTTTTGGTCTCAAAATTTGAGGAAGGATATTCTTGCTATTGAGGGCGTGCAGCATAGGTTTACTAGGTTAATTCCCGGAATGGCTGGACTATCATATGTTGAAAGATTGGAGCGACTAGACTTGTATATACTGGAATTTAGAAGGATGAGAGGAGATCTTATCGAAACATATAAGATTATTAAGGGGTTGGGCACGTTAGAGGCTGGAAACATGTTCCCAATGTTGGGGGAGTCCAGAACCAGGGGCCACAGTTTAAGAATAAGGAAGGGGTAGGCCATTTAGAACGGAGATGAGGAAAAACTTTTTCAGTCAGAGAGTTGTAAATCTGTGGAATTATCTGTCTCAGAAAGCAGTGGAGGCCAATTCTCTGAATGCTTTCAAGAGAGAGCTAGATAGAGCTCTTAAGGATAGCGGAGTCAGGGGGTATGGGGAGAAGGCAGGAACGGGGTACTGATTGAGAATGATCAGCCATGATCACATTGAATGGTGGTGCTGGCTCGAAGGGCCAAATGGCCTACTCCTGCACCTATTGTCTAACACTTTCATTATTGATCTAGCATCTTCCTTCGTAATATTCACCTCTCAACTTCAGACCAATCTCCAACCTACCCTTTCTGTCCAAAGTTTTGGAACGTGCTGTAGCTTCCCAACTCAAATACCACCTCTCTACCAATAACCTGTATGAAACTTTCCAATCCGGATTCCGCTCCAACCACTGTACTGAAACTGCGCTCCTCAAAATCACAAACGACCTTTTCCTCTCCTCCGACGCTGGCAACCTCAACATCCTCATCCTACTTGACCTCAGCGCCGCCTTTGACACCATAAATCACTCCATTCTCCTCACCCGACTTGAAACCTCCTTTAACATCACCGGCACAGCCCTATCCTGGTTCAAATCTTACCTCTCTGACAGGCACCAGTTCATCTCCATTAACAACTGTAAATCCCCCACCGCTCCCCTCCCCCAAGGTGTCCCCCAAGGCTCAGTCCTTGGCCCCCTCCTCTTCATCCTCTACCTGTTCCCCCTTGGTCAATTAATCCGCCGTCATGGTCTCAACTTCCACTGCTTCGCCGATGATATCCAGCTCCTCATCTCCACCAAGTCAATCTCCACCACCACACACTCTACACTGACAAACTGCATCACTGAAATAAAATCTTGGCTTCAATCAAATTTCCTCAAACTCAACTGCAACAAATCTGAAATCATCATCATTGGTCCAAAAACGCTCACCAAATCCACCCAAAACTTCATCCTCAATATTGATGGTCTCCCAGTATCCACCTCCCCTCACATCCGGAATCTTGGAATCATCTTTGATCAAACCCTCTCCTTCGACAAACACATCACAAAGACAGCCTTCTTCCACCTCAAAAACATTGCCCGTCTCCGTCCATCCCTCTCCTCCACAGCTGCAGAAACCCTCATCCACGCCTTCATCACCTCCCGTCTGGAGTACTGCAACAGCCTCCTTCCTCTATGGCGCACCCTCACAAATCATCAGTAAACTTCAATACATTCAAAACTCCGCTGCCCGTCTACTCACCCACACCCTGATCCGTGACCATATCACCCCCGTCCTTTACAAACTCCACTGGCTCCCCATCCCCCAGAGAATCCAGTACAAAATCCTCCTCATGACCTACAAAGCCCTCCATAACCTGGCCCCATCCTACCTGACTGACCTCCTCCACAGGCACACTCCCACCTGCACCCTCCGCTCTGCTGCTGCCAATCTCCTATCCCCCCCCATCCGGACCAAACTCAGATCCTGGGGGGACAGGGCTTTCTCCATCGCTGCTCCCACCCTATGGAACTCACTACCCCAAACCGTCAGAGACTCCTCCTCACTCACCACATTCAAAACATCACTGAAGTCTCACCTGTTCAGTACTGCCTTCAACCACTGAAGGTCACTCACCTTCTGTCTCCTTTCTCTGTTCGTTTACTTATTTATCTATTTATTCACTTCCCTATGTTCTTTAAATCCCTGTAAAGCGTCTTTGAGTGTATGAAAAGCGCTATATAAATGTAATACATTATTATTATTATAAACCTCTCGCTGAAGACGCAGTGGGTCTGATAATGCAGCACCTATTAATACTGTACTGTACGCATAGTTGTACAGTACAGACACAAGACCTTCAGCTGATTGTCCACGCTGACTGTTGTACCTCTACTAATCAGCATTGCCCACATTAGGTCCATGGCCTTCTATGCCTGGACTATTGGTGCCGATCTGGATGCCTGTTAGATGTTCAACGTACAGAAACCAATTCTACTGCAGGGCTCCCACTCGGGGCTGAAAGGCACCCAGTAGAATAGAACAGAAACCAAAATGTGCCGTACTTCATGTAGGGAAAATCTGTAAAAGGTACAGCCTGCAAATGGAAATGCAAAACCAGTTTTACAAAGTATCTGAGCTCAAACGCTGCAGCACATCAGAATCACTTGTTGGAGTAACTGCTTCCAAGTTGGTCCATGGTGAGGAGGGTGTGACTACAAGTGAGGCAGGCAAGGGAACAGAGGTAGCGACAGTGTTACAGGAGCCTCAGCCCTTGAGCTTGTCAAGCAGGTGTGGGATTCTTGCTCCCTGCGCAGACAAGTGTGGGCACTTTATGAAGGATGAGCAACCTGACCAGGGCACTGCGGTTCAGGGGGGCATTCAAGCAGAAAGAGAAGAAAAGCGTAGTTGTCATTGGGGATAGTCTGGTGAGGGACATTGACACACTTTTCTGTTACGAGGGTCGAGAGTCTCGAAGGCTGTGTCGCCTGCCTGGTGCCCGGGTTCAGGATGTTTCGTCTGACCTGCAGAGGAACTTGGAGTGGGAAGGGAAAAATCCAGTCGTCGCAGTCCATGAGGGTACCAATGACGTAGGTAGAACAAGGAAAGAGGGTCGGCTGAGATTAACAGCCCCTATCCTGTGGAGAATGCATTGATTAGACCAACTGCAGCAAGCAGAGGGGAGCGTGGTGTCAATTCCAACAAGGAAATGGGATGAATCAGTTCTTTCTGCCCATTCAGAAATATTTTGTCCAAATCATTAGATGTATTTGAGGGGGTAATGCTGGTTAATTGTCTATCAGGTGATAGAGCATGCATACCCGCGACCTCACTCAGACAGTGACTGCGGTTTAGATGACCTGTTGTTGTGCAGTGACTGGGACATGAACGTGGGATGCAGAGATTTTTTTTCACTGCCATTCGTTTTGTGTGGTGTGTGCACGTGTGCAGTGTGTGCACGTACTTGATTGTGAGACCAGAATGTGGTGGTTTGTAAATTAGACAGCATGTCACATCCACAAGGCAAAGTACATGTGCTTTTACAAAACTGTGTTCTCAGAACAGTTTTGACTGCATACTTCACTGAGAGGTAATTCCATTAAATGACTCTCATCTTGTGGTCCTGTACAATGCTTGACCACGGAGGGTTAGGTCTCCACCTATACCATGTTATAACCAATCATGGGATATGTTGGTCTTGGGATTACGGGATGTTACTGAATCAATTCCAGTATCCAACCCTGTGTGCATTAAAGCCTGAAGCATTTGTTCAATTAGCGGTACCATTCTATGTCAACACTTGTGTCGAATTGGTTCAGTGTGTTACACGACTATTGACTTGTAAAAACAATTTAGTTTAGTTTGGAAAAACAGAATGGAAACAGGTCCTTCAGTCCATACCAACCATCGATCACCCATTCACGCCAGTTCTATGTTATCCCACTTTCTAAACCACTCCCTGCACACTAGGGGCAATTAACCTATAAACCCGCACATCTTTGGTACGTGGAAGGAAACCCACGCAATCACAGGGAGAAGATGCAAACTCCACACAGACAGCATCTGTGGTCAGGAATGAACCCAGGTCTCTGGTGATGTGAGGCAGCAACTATACCTGCTGTGCCACCCCATTAAATACGCAGATGTATCAGCTTTCTCGCTGAGAAGGAGCGTCTGCACAAAACTACTAACCTGTCGATATACAGACGCTAAAATCACAAACTGCTGGAGTAAGTCAGGCAGAATCTCTAGGGAACATGGATAGATGACATTTCAGATGGGGACCCTTCTTACAGATGCTGATTGACCAGTGTAATTCCAGCATTTTGTGTTGACATTCTTTGTAAGTAACAATATTTCTAACCGGCTTTTTGAATTCCTTTCCATCTCCGGCACTGTCTGTTTCACGTTTGATTTCCTCTTCCTCCAGCAGACGTGATCTCTTCCACTCAAACTTTAGTTGCTTCTTCCAGGTGTAGTAATACTCCACACATTGAGCCACAGTCTTGTGTTTTATCTGTAAAAACAGCGAGCCCATGAATGTAGTAACTGATTCAGAACAAGGCTGACTTTCTGATGAGCTACCTGGGAATTAACACAAAGGATATATTTCCTCTTTGGACTCTTGTGTTTCTTGAGTTATGCAGTGACTAAATCGCTAATAATGGTGGCGACGAATAAAATCGTCCCTGTAATCTGTACCAAGAAATGCAGTGGTCACAGGGTGAAGGTGCAAACTCCACACAGACAGCAGCAGAGGCCAGGATTGAACCAGATCTTTGGTGCTGTAATAGCCGCACCACTGCGTCATCCTACAACATCATTGTAGAGCAGCGTGCATCAGCAGGGCCACTGACCACCTGTGCCCATACTCACTGCTTTGTTGCTCCCAATACCATGAGGAGCCCTCACTTTAAAGCTGTTGTAGAATGTCATTGCATCTACACCACCCTGTCACATAGGTTCAAAACAACAACCTATAAAAGTTAAGACTGACACAAAGACACATAAACCTATAATCATTTCCAAACACCCTTTAGGGAACAGAGGTGTGTGCTTGGAGCTCCGGGTCAGGGGTGCTGGGCTGGGCAATCCACGCCCTGCGGTGCTTCATGCTGAGGTATCCAACTCATTTCACCACAGAACTTCCAGTTGTTAGAAAGAGGTCAGGAGATAAAAGCATAAAGTGCTGGAGTAACATGGCAGGTCAGGCAGCATCTGTGGAGGGTATGATGAAGATTACTGACCCAAAGAATCACCTGCCCATTCCCTCCACAGATGCTGGCTGACCTGGAGTTCTTCCAGTACTTTGTGTTTTTATCTCCTGACCTCTTTCTAACAACTGGAAGTTCCGTCGTGAAATGAGTGTGGATTGCCCCAGTCCAGCTCCTGTGACCTCCAAGCACACCACTATTCTCAACTAGCTGAGTTCCTCCAGCACTTTGCTCAAGATTCCAGTGTCTGCAGTTCCTCAGGTCAGGAGATATTATGTAATTAAGAACCAGTTGTACCTTTGAGTTACATTATACTTGCGGTTTAGCTGCTTCCCATTCAAAGGTCATTTTTCATCCAAACCCATATTGTACGCAGACTTCTGGTCCCACAGCCTGGGCTGCTTCCAAAGGCAAGCTCCACAAATGGACCATCTCTGCCGTGCTGCCCTCACCGGTCACTAGGTGGCGGCAGCTAACTATACCTCAGCATGAAGCAGTGCAGGGAGCTCTCAGTAATCCCGCACCAGACCAACTATTGAGTCAAACTAACGTTGCGACTGTCTTTACAAGTATGGAAACTTTTCCTGAGATATATTGGCTTTCAGTCAGGAATAAAAATGTTTTCATTTTATATTCTTGCAATCTTTCCTGTTCTCTCTCTGTCCAGAAGCAGGGTTCAAAGTCTCCACTTACCCCTTCTGTCTCCACAGCTGAGTTCGTACAGCCTTCTGCCTTTGTTCTAGATTCCAGCATCTGCAGTCCCTGTTGTCCTGCATCTTGCACAGATGCACAAATCCTCATGCAAGGGTGTCACCATCTGTTTGTTCTTACCTCTGTACATTCAATTCCATTAACTTCGGAGGCACTGAAAGAGCAGGAGTGAAGGCAACCAGATCCTACCCATTTGGTGCTGCCGACTAAAGACAAACGCTCCCTGTCTCAAATACACCCTGGAGGTTGCACCAACAACTTGGTGCCGACATGGTCCAGAAGAGATATCAACAAAATGGATTTCAGAGGCTCAATGCAGGCTTACTGGGGATGAATTCACAGGTAAACCTCTTACTTTCTTCAGTCTGAAGAAAGGTCCCGGCCCAAAACGTCACCTATCCATGTTCTCCACAGATGCTGCCTGACCTGCTGAGTTACTCCAGCACTCCGTGAAACGTCACCTATCCACGTTCTCCAGAGATACTGCCTGACCTGCTGAGTTACTCCAGCACTGTGTGTCTTACTTTAAATTTTTTGAGGAAACTACATTACTGTTATAAATGGACTTTATGCACGTAATTAATCAGATTAGTGGTGCTGGCTGGGAAATGTACCTCTACCAGGATCTGGTACAACCAATCGTTACCTCCCATGAGACCAGGAATTTCATCCTATCTCTTGAGCTTCCTCATAGAGCACAAAAACAGGCCCTTCAGCCCAGCGTGTCAATGCTGATCACGTCGGTCTCTAAAATAACCTCATTATCCCGTACTTGGTCCATATCATCCTATGCCCTGAGCATAAAACAAAGTGCCTGCCGGAGGAACTCGGCGGGTCTGGCAGCATCTGTGGAGGGAAATGGACAGAGATGTTTCGGATCGAGACACTTCTTCAGGCTGACAGTCTGCAGTTTCCTTCTATGCCAGAATAAAATATTTTTTTCAAGAGATGACGGTGCAAATTACCCTGCAAAATATCAGAATTAATGTTGGCAGAGGTTAGAGAGTTTCTATCTGCTTTTTACAGAGTGCACTTGCTACCAGATATTCACTTACCATCTTCTGCATCAGGAAGAAATCCTTGTTGTAAAGGCATATTGCTTTATTGAACATCTTTTTCTCTGCCGTAGTCCACTTCTCAGTCCCTAAATTGAAGAGACATACTGAGAAACTCATCACAGAAACTAAAGGTAAGGCTGCAAGACTGCGGCAGAGTGTGTAAGAGGAAAGCTCTTCCACCTCAGTATTCTGAAAGTTCCTCTCAAACTCTCAGGCAGCCTGCTGAATGCTGAAACGGGCTTCTGTTTACGTGACTTTGCTCTTACCTGTGTAGTGGTAATCACCCAGAGGATGTGTAGCGTCCCGTCTTGCACCTTTCATCAATAATATATCCAGGCCAGCCTGCAAGAAAAGGTGCTGGAAATAACATGAAGCCAGAACTGTGGAATATTAATACACCTCATTGCAATTGCTCTGTAATTACTTATAAAGGTTAAATGCAGCATAAAAGTATCAGATGAAGAAATTTGATATAAATTATGTTCTTTAACATTAATACTTGGTATTCTCTGGGCTACACTGCATCCACATGTCTGCTCTGGAGCAGGGTTTGTGTCTATCAAAGGAAGAACTATGACATTTATTCACACATTTGTCAAGGTGTGTTTGGGGCAATAACCAATGCCTCAGTGCAGAGGTCCAAGGCTGGAGGGGCCATAGTGGTTTGTTGGAGTGGCAAGGAATGTGCAACTGTTATATTGTCCTGGCAGCACTCTGGGCAATCAGAGGCACCCTTGCAGCTTGCATTATTAAGGCACAAATATAGGTATGCAATATGTGTTAAATTGTACATCCACCCATATCAATCTCTTATGATATGTGCTAGGCATCACGGCACATGATAGGTTTGTCTTCATTGTCAGGGCATTCAGCAGGCCATCTTGCAGCTTTATATAACTTTAAATCAGCCACATTTGGAGTATTGTGTGCAGCTCTGGTCATCCCATTACAGGTAGGATGTGGAAGCTTTAGAAAAGGTGCAGATGAAGTTTACCAGTGTGATGCCTGGATTCGAGGGTGTTAGATACAGGGAGAGGCTGGACAGACTGGGATTGTTTTCTCTGGAATTCAGGAGGTTGTGGGGAGATCTGAGAGAAGTATATAAAATTATGAGAAGCATAGATAGGATAGACAGTCAGAACCTTTTCCCCAGGATTGAAAAATCAAATACTGGAGGCCATAATTTTAAGGCGAGAGAAGCAAAGTTTAAAGGAGATGTGTGGGGCATGTTTTTACACAGAGGATGGTGAATGCCTAGAACATGCTGCCAGGAATGGTGGTGGAGGCAGATACAATAGTGGCGTTTCATAGACTTTTGTATAGGCACATGGTATACAATTCATAGACTTCATGGTGTTTCAGACTTTTGTATAGGCACATGGTATACAATTCATAGACTTCATGGTGTTTCAGACTTTTGTATAGGCACATGGTATACAATTCATATACTTCATGGCGTTTCAGAGACTTTTGTATAGGCACATGGTATACAATTCATAGACTTCATGGCGTTTCAGAGACTTTTGTATAGGCACATGGTCTACAATTCATGGCGTTTCAACACATCACGGACCGGCTTCAGAAAATCCTAGTGAGGGAAGGCGATCAACCTGAAGTCATTGTGCATGTGGGCACGAATGACGTCGGGCGGAAGAGGAAGGAGGTGCTACAGCGGGAGTTTAGAGAGTTGGGAAAAACACTGAGAAGTAGGACGTCGAAGGTGGTTATCTCTGGACTGCTACCGGTACCTCGTGCTGGTGAGGCCAGGAACAGAGAGATAGAGGCTATGAATTTATGGCTGAGGGGCTGGTGCAGAGAGCAGGGATTTAGATTTCTGGACCACTGGGATCTCTTCTGGGCTAGGGGTGACTTGTACAAAAGGGACGGGTTACATCTTAACAGCAGGGGGACAAACATTCTGGCAGGCAGGTTTGCTAGTGTGACACCTGTGGCTTTAAACTAAGTAGTGGGGGGGGAGGGGTTAACAAATTGTGAACATGAAGATGAGGTAAAAAAAAGGGAATACAGGAGATATTGCAAAAGACTCTCGGAAGAATGGGAACAGAAGTTCTAGAGGGGAAAAGAAATTAAGGGCAGGGCCAATTGTGACCGATGTGAGAGGGGAGGTAAATACAGAAGTTAAAGTGTTGTACTTAAATGCGCCTGGTATAAAAAATAAAGTGGATGAGCTTGAGGCTCAGTTAGTCATGGGCAAGTATGATGTTGTAGGGATCACTGAGACATGGCTACAAGAGGACCAGGGCTGGGAACTGAATATTCAGGGGTATACAACGTATAGAAAAGACAGACAGGTGGGCAGAGGGGGTGGGGTTGCTCTGATGGTAAGGAATGATATTCATTCCCTTGCAAGGGGTGACATAGAATCAGGAGATGTTGAATCAGTATGGATAGAAATGAGAAATTGTAAGGGTAAAAAGACCCTAATGGGAGTTATCTATAGGCCCCCAAACAGTAGCCTCGACATAGGGTGCAAGTTGAATGAGGAGATAAAATTGGCGTGTCAAAAATGTAATGCTACGGTGGTTATGGGAGATTTCAACATGCAGGTAGACTGGGAAAATCAGGTTGGAAATGGACCCCAGGAAAGAGAGTTTGTAGAGTGCCTTCGAGATGGATTCTTAGAACAGCTTGTACTGGAGCCTACCAGGGAGAAGGCAATTCTGGATTTAGTGTTGTGTAATGATCCTGATCTGATAAGGGGACTAGAGGTAAAAGAGCCATTAGGAGGCAGTGATCACAACATGATAAGTTTTACTCTGCAAATGGAAAGGCAGAAGGGAAAATCGGAAGTGTCAGTATTACAGTATAGCAAAGGGGATTACAGAGGCATGAGGCGGGAGCTGGCCAAAATTGACTGGAAGGAGGCCCTAGCAGGGAAGACGGTAGAACAGCAATGGCAGGTATTCCTGGGAATAATGCAGAGGTTGCAGGATCAATTTATTCCAAAGAGGTGGAAAGACTCTAAGGGGAGTAAGAGACACCTGTGGCTGACAAGGGAAGTCAGGGACAGCATAAAAATTAAGGAGAGGAAGTATAACATAGCAAAGAAGAGTGGGAAGACAGAGGATTGGGACTCTTTTAAAGAGCAACAAAAGTTAACTAAAAAGGCAATACGGGGAGAAAAGATGAGGTACGAGGGTAAACTAGCCAATAATATAAAGGAGGATAGCAAAAGTTTTTTTAGGTACGTGAAGAGGAAAAAAATAGTCAAGGCAAATGTGGGTCCCTTGAAGACAGAAGCAGGGGAATTTATTATGGGGAACAAAGAAATGGCAGACGAGTTAAACTGTTACTTTGGATCTGTCTTCACTGAGGAAGATACACACAATCTCCCAAATGTTCTAGGGGCCGGAGAACCTAGGGTGATGGAGGAACTGAAGGAAATCCACATTAGGCAGGAAATGATTTTGGGTAGACTGATGGGACTGAAGGCTGATAAATCCCCAGGGCCTGATGGTCTGCATCCCAGGGTACTTAAGGAGGTGGCTCTAGAAATAGTGGAAGCATTGGAGATCATTTTTCAATGTTCTATAGATTCAGGATCAGTTCCTGTGAATTGGAGGATAGCAAATGTTATCCCACTTTTTAAGAAAGGAGGGAGAGAGAAAACGGGTAATTATAGACCAGTTAGTCTGACATCAGTGGTGGGGAAGATGCTGGAGTCAATTATAAAAGACGAAATTGCTGAGCATTTGGATAGCAGTAACGGGATCATTCCGAGTCAGCATGGATTTACGAAGGGGAAATCATGCTTGACAAATCTACTGGAATTTTTTGAGCATGTAACTAGGAAAATTGACAGGGGAGAGTCAGTGGATGTGGTGTACCTCGACTTTCAGAAAGCCTTCGACAAGGTCCCACATAGGAGATTAGTGTGCAAAATTAGGGCACATGGTATTGGGGGTAGGGTACTGACATGGATAGAAAATTGGTTGACAGACAGAAAGCAAAGAGTGGGGATAAATGGGTCCCTTTCGGAATGGCAGGCAGTGACCAGTGGGGTACCGCAAGGTTCGATGCTGGGACCCCATCTCTTTACGATATACATTAATGACTTAGACGAAGGGATTAAGAGTACCATTAGCAAATTTGCAGATGATACTAAGCTGGGGGGTAGTGTGAATTGTGAGGAAGACGCAATAAGGCTGCAGGGTGACTTGGACAGGTTGTGTGAGTGGGCGGATACATGGCAGATGCAGTTTAATGTAGATAAGTGTGAGGTTATTCACTTTGGAAGTAAGAATAGAAAGGCAGATTATTATCTGAATGGTGTCAAGTTAGGAGGAGGGGGAGTTCAACGAGATCTGGGTGTCCTAGTGCATCAGTCAATGAAAGGAAGCATGCAGGTACAGCAGGCAGTGAAGAAAGCCAATGGAATGTTTGCCTTCGTAACAAGAGGAGTTGAGTATAGGAGCAAAGAGGTCCTTCTACAGTTGTACCGGGCCCTGGTGAGACCGCACCTGGAGTACTGTGTGCAGTTTTGGTCTCCAAATTTGAGGAAGGATATTCTTGCTATGGAGGGCGTGCAGCGTAGGTTCACTAGGTTAATTCCCGGAATGGCGGGACTGTCGTATGTTGAAAGGCTGGAGCGATTGGGCTTGTATACACTGGAATTTAGAAGGATGAGGGGGGATCTTATTGAAACATATAAGATAATTAGGGGATTGGACACATTAGAGGCAGGAAACATGTTCCCAATGTTGGGGGAGTCCAGAACAAGGGGCCACAGTTTAAGAATAAGGGGTAGGCCATTTAGAACGGAGATGAGGAAGAACTTTTTCAGTCAGAGAGTGGTGAAGGTGTGGAATTCTCTGCCTCAGAAGGCAGTGGAGGCCAGTTCGTTGGATGCTTTCAAGAGAGAGCTAGATAGAGCTCTTAAGGATAGCGGAGTGAGGGGGTATGGGGAGAAGGCAGGAACGGGGTACTGATTGAGAGTGATCAGCCATGATCGCATTGAATGGCGGTGCTGGCTCGAAGGGCTGAATGGCCTACTCCTGCACCTATTGTCTATTGTTTCAGAGACATTTGTATAGGCACATGGTATACAATTCTTGCTTCCTACTTCTTTATTTCATGGCCTTACCTCTAATTTTTTATCAACTTACTACTAGTGTATCCACCAGAAGTCCTTTACTGCCCTTTATGGTTTAGTCCTGTCTGCCAATCAGCCTGTCTGTCCATTCTAATCTAATGATATTCTCAGAAGGGTAGACACGGACAGTGTTGGAGGTGGCTGAACCATGACAAGGAATGCAACTAAAATAGCAAACAAACATTGTGCCCTTTGAAAACACAATGACCAGTTAGTTACCAAGATGTCTCCACGGGTGTCATGTAGGCAGTGCAGGGCCAGCTCCAGATTGGTGCCTCCTCCTGGCAGTGCACTCGAACAAGCCAGGTTCAACAGGTCTGTCACTGCAGGAAGATAAATAACAAGAAGTGAGCACTTTGCCATGCTAGCACACATACACACCCTGCTCTCCCGCAAGTATCATGTTCATAAGGCATAGTAGCAGAATTTGGTGATTCGGCCTATCGAGTCAGCTCCACCATTTGATCATGGCAGATGTGTTTTTCCACTCAACGCCATTCTCCTGCCTTCTCCCCATAACTTGTCAATCTCCGCTTTAAACATGCCCAATGCCTTGGCCTCCATAGCCGTTTGTGGCAATGAATTCCACAGATTCACAACCCTCCGGCTAAAGAAGTTCCACTTCATCTCCATTCTAAAGGTATGTCCTTATATTCTGAGGCTGCGGTCTCCAGTCCTAGACTCTGAATGAGAGTCACAGCCTCAGAATAAAATATGAACAATGTATCATTCAAAATATTACTAAATGACAGCCAGCTTCCTGAAGTTGCCTCTGTTGGACAACTTTATGCGATCTTACAAGTTTAAAAATGGATATTCACATTTTATGTGACATAGGAGGCCATTTGGTCTGGTCAATCTTATTCTCCCATTTACTTCCCAGTAAGCTGTTCTCTCTCACATCCACATCAGCCCCACCCCCGCCCCAATATCCACATCAGCCCCACCCCAATATCCACATCAGCCCCACCCCAATATCCACATCACCCCCACCCCAATATCCACATCACCCCCACCCCAATATCCATATCAACCCAATATCCACATCACCCCCACCCCAATATCCACATCAGCCCCACCCCAATATCCACATCACCCCAATATCCACACCCCAATATCCACATCAGCCCCACCCCAATATCCATATCACCCCAATATCCACATCAGCCACACCCCAATATCCACAACAGCCACACCCCCACCCTAATATTCACATCAGCCCCACCCCAATATCCACATCAGCCCCACCCCAATATCCACATCAGCCCCACCCCAATATCCACATCAGCCCCACCCCAATATCCACATCACCCCCACCCCAATATCCACATCAGCCCCACCCCAATATCCACATCACCCCAATATCCACATCAGCCCCACCCCAATATCCACATCAGCATTTTCCTTTATACTTGGGGCAATCTGCAGCAGCTAATTCATCCACTGACCCACACATCTTTGGGATGTGGGTGGAAACTAGAGCACCCATGGGAAACCCACACAGACACAGGGAGAAGGTGCACACTCCACACAGCAAGTACTGGAGGCCATGTGGGAGCCTGGGGCTGTGAGGCAGCAGCTCGTTAACTGGTATGCCACTGTATCATCCACATTCAAATGCCAAGAAACAGGTGGACAAGTGGAATTGCACTTTGAAGACCTGACTTTGGTCTTCCCAATCTGAAACCAGGCGAACAATCCTAGCAAAACAAAACGGATGGAGATAAGTCTCTGGAAGAAGCAACATTCTAAATTCTCTTTCCTTCATGATTCTTAATCGTCCAGTTACTTTTTTACACCCATTAGACGGTGGATTTCCTTGATAAATTCTAGCAAAGTCTGTTTGGCATGAATGAACCTTTGTGAAATTTATTAAAACATGACACACTTATGAACTATTATTAACCTCATAAAATGCACATTCAGTTTGGAATTAAAGGTGTGGTCTTGCACCCTCAGGTTTAAGGTGTTGGTGGTTGAAACGGGTACTCTCTGTGAAAATATTACTGGCTCCAAAAGCCTTCATATTTTGCCCATGGTAATTTAATTTCAAAGAGCAAAGAAAGCTGTTCTCTCTGCCTGTTCAAACATCTGTGCACACCTGCCTAATTATTCTTTGAATGATTTTCCCTTCCACTTTTTCTATTCTCTGCAAATAATTAAAATCTTGATGTAGTGTTCGTGCAAAGTAACAAACTCACCTCTTGCTTGAGTGACTTTACTGGTTTCAATGTCATCCCATGGTTTCCAGACCAGGTCAGCTTGGTGGACATTATCTTCGATTAAAGATTTGTCTTGCAGCAGGGGAATCTCAGCCTGGAACCGCGTCCCAATGTTAATATGCCTAAAGCAAGTTACACGTAACATTCGGGAGTCAGGACTAACCCATGCAAGATCAAAGTGTTCAAAGTACAACTTCTTAAAAGCAGAGTGCAAAATCCCTCATGAATAGAATTCCTAAACTCAACTGGGCAGAGACACCAAGGGAAGGGAAACTTCAAGATCGTGGTTTGCATACCTTTTGCGACATGTGTATTTAATTCTCAGCAAAATGTTTAGTTGAGTTTATTGTCGCGTGTACCGAGGTACAGTGAAAAGCTTTTGTTGCGCGTTATCCAGTCAGCGGAAAGACAAAACATGATTACAATCGAGCCATTTACAGTGTATAGATACATATAACCATATAACAATTACAGCACGGAAACAGGCCCGTTCGGCCCTACCAGTCCACGCCGACCACTTTCTCTGACCTAGTCTCATCTACCTGCTCTCAGACCATAACCCTCCAATCCCCTCCCATCCATATACCTATCCAATTTACTCTTAAATAATAAAATCGAGCCTGCCTCCACCACTTCCACCGGAAGCTCATTCCATACAGCCACCACCCTCTGAGTAAAGAAGTTACCCCTCATGTTACCCCTAAACTTTTGTCCCTTAATACTGAAGTTATGTCCCCTTGTTGGAATCTTCCCCACTCTCAAAGGGAAAAGCCTACCCACGTCAACTCTGTCCGTCCCTCTTAAAATTTTAAAAACCTCTATCAAGTCACGTTTAGTGCAAGGTAAAGCCAGCAAAGTCCGATCACGGATAGTCCGAGGGACATCAGTGGTAGATAGTAGTTCAGCATTGCTCTCTGGTTGTGGTAGGATGGTTCAGTTGCCTGATAACAGCTGGGAAGAAACTGTGTCTGAATCTGGAGGTGTGCGTTTTCACACTTCTATACATTTTGCATGAAGAGGGAGTGACCCGGGTGCAACTCATTCTTGATGATGCTGCTGGCCTTGCCGAGGCAGCGTGAGGTACAAATGGAGTCAATGGAAGGGAGGTTGGTTTGTGTGATGGTCTGGGCTGTGTCCACAATTCGCTGCAATTTCCCACGGTCTTGGATGAATATGCCCACTCTTTAGTGTAATTAGCATAGCAAATTGCGATCTATTATGCTGATCACTCTGTCTCTGGAATTAGTGTGCTACAATGCTGAGAACTATATTCTGCATTCAGTATCTTCCTCTTTGCTCTACCTATTGTGCTTGAGTTTTAATTAATTGTATTTATGTTTCGTACTATTTTATCAAATTGGATAGCATCCAAAACAAAGCTTGTCACTGTATCTCAGTTCACATTACAGTAATAAACCGAAACCTACATTGACCCTACTTTAAATATCATTCACATACACACATTTTAAGACAAAGTATAATACATTAGGACACCACGGCCATTTTTTTCACTCCCACTATAGATATAATTGTATTTCTATGTTATTATTCCAAAGAAAAACTAAAATAAGGATAATTAGTGCTAATGGAGGAAATGGTATAACTTACGGTTCTATGAAAATTATCGAATCATCTTTCACCATAGAGATGCCACAGATTCCATCGACAACATCTGGAACAGACAGAATTACATAAAGAGCTGGAGGAAACTCACTCCTTGACCTAAAGATGTTGAACAAGACCTCTGATGTCAAACATATGAGGTTTACCTCAATTATTTTCACGAAGTTATTGTATTATGTTCTATTGTGAGTTCTACTGAATGGAATACATTTGTATTTCAAAGAGTATGCCCCACCATTGAGTTTCTGGAGTTCCGTTTTGCAGTTTTGACCCAACGTTTTCACTTTCAGCCCCAGACTCATTAGGTCTCTCCTATGCTTGGCCGTGTCATATTTTTGCATATGCAGATTCCTATAAGTATTGAATTATGGACAAACGCAGTGAAAACTGAAGCGTCTCTAAAATGTGATTTATTTTGGCCACTTTAATCAGCTTAGGTTGTGCGAGCCTCTTACTCTGATGACCGAGGATGATGTTAGACGGCACAGTCTAACTCTGTAATCTGTCTGAAACAGAACATATTTCTCATAAATTAAGAATGGTAGCTTGGGTAGATGGTACAGTTGGGATTGACATATTTTGTGAGGTCTTGCAGAAGGCACAATGACTTGGTCTAGAAATATGGAAACGAGGCGCTGCTTCCAGTGTCAGTGGCGCGTAAGGACATACCTCAGCAACTGCTTCTCTCAGAATCGGCTTCTTCCCCTCTGTTATCAGGCTTCTGAACGGTCCTTCCATAAGCAAGGGTACTGTCCAATTCACCTCTACCCCATTGCGGACATTGGACTGCCTCTGGAACTACAATGCTAAGAACTCTATTCTGCACTCTGTATCTTCCCCTTCACTCGACCTATTGTACTTGAGTTTGGCTTGATTGGATTTATATATAGTATTATCTGATTTGATCGGATAGCATGCAAAACAAAGCTTTTCACTGTACCTCAGTACACGTGACAATAATAAACTGAAACTTAAACCAATCACCTTTCGAACATTGGGACACTTTGGTAAATCACATTTCCAGTATTCAGGTTAAGAGACTCGCACAACCTGTTTCAAGTGGCAAGACTGAAATCAAATTTTGGAGACTTGCTTCAGTTACCATTGCACTTGTCCATAGTTCAATACTAGTAGGAATCTACACATGCATCATCAGTCATCCCCGTAAACAATCATCCTTTCACAGAGGGACACAAAGTGCGGGAGTAACTCACCAGGTCAGACAACATCTCTGGAGAACATGATGTGACCTATCCATGTTCTCCAGCAATGCTGCCTGACCTGCTGGGTAGTAACAGCACTTTGTGTCCTTTTGTCTATTAACTAGCATCTGCTGTTCCTTGTTTCTACATCCATTCACTTTAGACTCCACTTTTTCTGAAATAGTATTGTACAATAGCTGGCAAGACAGAGAGAGCTACTGAGGATGCAAGGCTCTTGCAGGTTTTGCTTTACATCTTCCTTTGTGTCTTATTCACAAAATGCTGGAGTAACTCAGCAGGTCAGGCAGCATCTCGGGAGAGAAGGAATGGGTGACATTTCGGGTCGAGACCCTTCTTCAGACTGATGTCAGGGGGGCGGGACAAAGGAAGGATATAGGTGGAGACAGGAAGATAGAGGGAGATCTGGGAAGGAGGAGGGGAAGGGAGGGACCGAGGAAGTATCTAAAGTTGGAGAACCTTTCAGGTGAACCTTTCTTTCACCTGGAAAGACTGTTTGGGTCCTTGGATGGAGTTGAGGGGAGAGGTAAAGGGACAGGTGTTGCATCTCGTGCGGTTGCAGGGGAAAGTGCCCGGGGTTGGGGTGGTTTGGGTAGGAAGGGACGAGTGGACCAGGGAGTTACGGAGGGAACGGTCTCTGCGGAACGCAGAGAGGGGAGGGGATGGGAAGATATGGCCAGTGGTGGGGTCCCGTTGTAGGTGACGGAAATGTTGGTGGATGATATGTTGGATCCGCTGGCTGGTGGGGTGGAAGGTGAGAACGAGGGGGATTCTGGAAACGGAGCTGGAAACCACAAGGCAGAAAATGGAGGCGCAGGCAAGTCCCAAGAAAGCAGATGTGGCTGTGGTAGCGAGTCTGGGTCAAGATGTGGTCGTAGAGTAGGAGGGCAGGAGAAATCACAGAGGGGATTTCTCGTCCACTCGTCCCTTCCTACCTTCCGCAGAGACCGTTCCCTCCGTAACTCCCTGGTCCACTCGTCCCTTCCTACCTTCCGCAGAGACCGTTCTCTCCGTAACTCCCTGGTCCACTCGTCCCTTCCTACCTTCCGCAGAGACCGTTCCCTCCGTAACTCCCTGGTCCACTCGTCCCTTCCTACCCAAACCACCCCAACCCCGGGCACTTTTCCCTGCAACCGCACGAGATGCAACACCTGTCCCTTTACCTCCCCCCTCAACTCCATCCAAGGACCCAAACAGTCTTTCCAGGTGAAACAAAGATTCACCTGCACCTCCTCCAACCTCATCTATTGCATCCGCTGCTCTAGATGTCAACTTATTTACATTGGCGAAACCAAGCGCAGGCTCGGCGATCGCTTCGCTGAACACCTGCGCTCGGTCCGCATTAACCAAACTGATCTCCCGGTGGCTGAGCACTTCAACTCCCCCTCCCATTCCCAGTCTGACCTTTCTGTCATGGGCCTCCTCCAGTGCCATAGTGAGGACCACCGGAAATTGGAGGAACAGCACCTCATATTTCGCCTGGGCAGTTTGGAGCCCAGTGGCATGAACATCGACTTCTCCAACTTTAGATAGTTCCTCTGTCCCTCCCTTCCCCTCCTCCTTCCCAGATCTCCTCTATCTTCCTGTCTCCACCTATATCCTTCCTTTGTCCCGCCCCCCTGACATCAGTCTGAAGAAGGGTCTCGACCCGAAACGTCACCCATTCCTTCTCTCCCGAGATGCTGCCTGACCTGTTGAGTTACTCCAGTATTTTGTGAATAAATCGATTTGTACCAGCATCTGCAGTTATTTTCTTATATTCCTTTGTGTCTTGTTTTATTCAACGTTAACACCGCTATCATTCGTTTTAAACATGTTAACAGCTGTATTAAAACTGAATCGATTTACATAAAAATCTTAAGCAGTACATAAGTTACTGCATCAGAAGAAATTAATTGGTTGGAACATGACTTGAGATTTCTTGCAAAAAAACTTGATAAAACACTAAGGGGAGAGCTCACCTCCAACGCTGCCGGGGATTCCTCTGGCAGTGTACGCACCGTGTGGAGCCCAACTCCCTAACAGGGAACAGATCCTGTTGAAGTAGAGTCCTGAGCCATGGCGGATGGGACTCAGCATGGGGGGAGGCGTGTAGGGGGGAGGTTGGAAGTTCTCTAAAAGGTGATCAGCTAAGCAAACGGGAGAACGCATGTGACTCTGGTACAATATCATCCCTGGCAGGGCCCCGGTCTGGCTGGAAGATGGGGATGGGATAAAGAGTGGCTCTGGGCGACATCGCTTTCTTCGCTGTTTTTTGGAGTGGCCTCTGCAGTTCACACTTGATGGTTTGCCGGTTTCAGGGGCCTGTGAAACAGAATGCCAAAGTAATGGACATTCAACACCTTAATCCTAGTCATACATGTATATTTTAATGTCATACAAAAGGGTGCAGCAATGTGAGGAAGTGCTCTCCTCGGATGTCTTATCCAAACGTGTCCTTAGACCAAGACAACCAAACATGGACAGACTGATTGAAATCAATGCAGTTTTGGGAGCTTTCTGTACATAACTGACAGCCATATATTCCTATGTTATGACATTGAAAACACTTAACCATCAGTCACTTATTCCATCGGCACTCTCTGCCACCTGTGCAGAATATAAGGAACTATGCAAATAGAAAGAGCTATAAAATTACTTCAATTATTTT
The DNA here is from genome assembly GCF_053455715.1 of Rhinoraja longicauda. NCBI lineage: Eukaryota > Metazoa > Chordata > Chondrichthyes > Rajiformes > Arhynchobatidae > Rhinoraja > Rhinoraja longicauda. The sequence goes on along the minus strand of NC_135993.1, from coordinate 214,391 downwards.
TACAGCAGACCAAACAAGTTAACCCTGTCAGCTTGCCATCAAATTCCTATTAAATCTTTCCATTCTCACTTTAAACCTATGGTTCTTGATTCCCCTACTCTGGGTAGAAGAGTCACTGCATTCATCCTAACTATTCCCCACATGATTTTATCTATATACTAAAACTCTCGTTTGTTATCTTGTTTGTGACTGAACTTCAGCCAAAGCGGTACACGATAGCGCGACAATTTTATGCCCACCTTACTCACCATTGTCACTTTAGTGATAATGCCAGTAGTTTTATTGAAATCGGTGTTATATTTTTTAAGTTATTCACATTTTAAAGTTTAAAAGGAGGGGAGGGGGAGGGGGGAGAAGTGAGAGGGGAGGGGAGGAGGACAGGGTGCTGCACCAATGCAGGAGAGGTTTGGGCCCAACGGGCCCATTTGGTCTAGTACACCTCTAAAAGATCACACCTCAACCTCCTGCACACCAAGGAATAAAGTCCTATTCTGCTCAACCTCTCCTTATAGCTTCGGCCAACAGGACCCTTCCTACAGAGATGATGCCTGACTGAGTTATTCCAGCACTTTGTGACCTACACGTTTCTAGCTTCTACAGGGTGGCACAGAGGGTAGAGCCGCTGCCTCACAGCGCCAGGGACTCAGGTTTCAACCTGAGTTGGGTGTTGTCTGTGTGGAGTTTGCATGGTCTCCCTGTGACCATGTGGGTTTCCTCCAGGTTCTCCGATTTTCTCCCACATCCCAAAGACATGCAAGTTTGTAGGTTAATTGGTTTCTGTAAATTGCCCCTAATGTGTAGGGAGTGGATGAGAAAGTGGGATAAGATGGAACTAGTGTGAACGAGTGATTGATGGTCGGCTTTGACCTGGTAGGCCGAAGAGCCTATTTCCATGCTGTATCTCTAAACTAAAGTCTGCAGTTCTTTATGTCGAAACATGTATGTGAGATCGGCATTGTACCTCAGTTGTCTTTGCAAGAGCTTTCTCACCTGGACCGAACTGTCATTTGCGGCCAGTCTTGTGGCAGCTAACTTCTTTGATGTAACTGGTAAATCGTCCACTTTGATATCTCTTGCAAGCCCAGTGGTTTTCACAGGTACAGAGACTGGGATCACCAAAGGCGCTGCCACACTTTCCTCCAGCGGCTTCTTGAGCAGAAAAGCACTGAGCTTATCCTCTAGATACTGAAAAAACAATCCACCATGATCCATTTTCTCAATGCCATTATCAATCACCTAAAGTTAAAATAATAACTGTTACTTTCAGCATTTACAAAATAGTACTTGTCAGATAACAAACATCATATTATGGTTAGTCTGTACAAGTCTGGGCCTGTTTCTGGAGCTGCACCATGTGTATTTGTATATATCCTGATATTTAAATGAACTCATATACTAAAGGGAGGAGGAGAAACTGAAGACCAACAATTATTTCACACCTTTACTAATGCACGGTGTCAGTGTAGTTAAACCTGGCTTTTCAGCTAAAATGGAGTTGTCTGCTAACAGTCCCTCGGTCAAGCAAGCAAGCTCGCTTAGAAAAATAATTGGGCTCACTTGGAAGAACCAATAAATCATGAGATCACTTTCAGATCATGCAGCTGCAGAGGGTATGGCTTTAAGGTGAGAGGGGCAAAGTTTAAAGGAGATGTGCAGACTAAGTTTTTTACACTAGAGTGTGATAGGTGGCAGGGCATATGATCGCAGCGTTAAAGAGGCTTTTCGTCAGGCACATGGATATGCTGGGAATGGAGAGATATAGATCACATGGAGGCAGATAGGATTAGTGGAACTTGGCATCATGTTTGAGATGTACGTTGTGGATCTGTTTCTGTGCTGTGCTGTGCCGAAGTAAGATAACACAAACGTTTCCTCCTGGAGACATCTGAGACCAGCTCTGCTTCTGAAGTAACAAATAACCTGTTGTCATCATTAAGGAGGATACCTAATTAAAAAAAAACATTAATTGACTGTCGTTTGTAGATCAGGGAAGAAGCACAGGCTCATTGAGTATAGTTTGGTTTTGGTTAGAGATACAGCGGGGAAACAGGCACTCCAGTCCACTGAATCTGCACCAACCAGCGATGCCTGCACACTTACACAATCCTACACACACTAAAGACAATTTACAATTATACCAAAGCCAATTAACCTACAAACATGTGCGTCTTTAGAGTGTAGAATACCGGAGCACCCGGGGAAACCCACACGGTCACGGGGAGAACGTAAACTCTGTACAGTCAGCACCCATAGTCAGGATTGAACGCAGGTGTCTGGCGCCGTAAGGCAAGAACTCTACCGGAGTACTACAGTGCCGCTTTAATATAAGTGAACGCTGCGAGTGAAATCAGCGGACCTCGGGCCGGGAACCAAACGGTGCCAGTACCCTCGAGTTGTGCAGGCCAAACCATCATCCCACATGCAGAAGCAGGGTAGGACTCATTGTTTTATTGTTGTTATTTCATTTGGCTAAAGTGTTTTTTCTTCATCATTGATCCAAATCTATTTATGGGTGGTAGACACAAAATGCTGGAGTAATTCAGCAGGGCATCTCTGGAGAGAAAGAATGGGTGACGTTTCGGGTCGAGACCCTTCTTCAGACATTCTTACTGTCTCCGACTACATTCTATCTTTGTCTCGACCCAAAACGTCACCCATTCCTTCTCTCCAGAGATGCTGCCTGTCCCGCTGAGTTATGCCAGCATTTTGTGTCCACCTTCTTCAGACATTTATGGGTGGGTTTTGCAGTTTACAATCCATTCTAAAAGCAGGAAAATCAATATCTCAGTTTCCATGGTTCATTGGTGAAGGGTGCAGAACACTCACTGCAAGGCTCACGCTGTAATGACTTCCAGAATTGTTGGTCCAGTCACAGAAGACAGAAACAAAAACAGATGTCGCTTTGTTCAAGACCCCAAGTGCTGGTTACGTTTTAATGGCAATCATGTCATCTTCAAAGCACGGCTGCCTTAGTACTAATTTCTTTCCTTCCCAACGGTGAGATTTGAACTCTCAACCATTGCTGGGTTGCAGGCCTGCTATTATGAGCATTAGGTTCTGACATCAATTGCCCCTGTGTGTTATTTTTTGACCAAGTAAAACATTGTGTATTTTACTCCAACGTAATTGTGTGAGATATTCACAAATGCAGCTAAATTCTTCTAAAATGAAAAGTAACCAAGAAGCAAACAAAACACATACCAATTTCACATGCAATACACATTGAGGGTTACTTCTTTGCTCAGGGCTTTCGAAAGTGAACAACATATAATTTATCTAACCTGTTGTGGCTTAACGTTATCTTCCAATCCTTCCCGTGAACAACTGTGGCAGTTTAGTCCCTTCAGAAAATGGAAAACGCCCTGACATCTTTCACACTGGAAGTTTTCCCCATTTTCTTCCAAACTTTCTGTCATGCTGCTACTCACCAGGTCCTTGCTGTCAACAGCAAGAAAAATGAAAATATGTTAGAAGAATTCTGAATGTTTGAAATACATAGTAGGACATGATCTAGATTTATTTCTAAATGTCAAGTATGATGAATAATTAAATATAATTTTTTTATTGAATTTGAACTTATGGTTCAGATCATTAGTCCAGGTATTTGGATTATAAATCCAAAAATATAATCCCCTCGACCACCGACACTTCCCACACATGGAGACACAAAAAAATAGATGCAGGAGTAGCCCATTTGGCTCAACAAGCCAGCACCGCCTTCAATATGATCATGGCTGATTATCTAAAATCAGTACCCCATTCCTGCTTTTTCCCCATATCACTTGATTCCTTATATAGGAAAGAACTGCAGATGCTGGTTTAAATCGAAGATAGGCACAAAATGCTGGAGTAACTCAGCATGACAGGCAGCATCTCTGGAGAGAAGGAATGGGTGACGATTCAGGTCGAGACTCTTCTTCAGTCTCCATCCTGAGTGAATGTTGCCCCTCAAGTTCATATTAAATAATTGCCCTCACCTTAAACCTCTGTACTCTAGTTCTTGATTACCCTAACTGGGGAAAAAGACTCTGCGTATTCACTGTATCTATTGCCCTCAAGATTTTATACACCTCTGTAAGATTACCCCTCGAGCCTTTTACGCTGCAAGGAATAAGTCCTGGCCTGCCCAACCTTTCCCTAAAGCTCGGGCCCTTGAATCCTAGCAACATTCAATATTCAAGAAAAGATTTTTAATAATTTGACAATAAAATGTCTGAGTTCAATTTCATCTGAACGCACTCTAAACCATGGAAGTACTAAGTTGTAGGCCTTCATCACACATCAGCATTCTTTAAGAACTACGGTCATGACATCAGTGACACTCTCTGAACAAACTATCTTGCAACACACTGGCAAAGGAAAACTAGCACTGATATCATAACATATTGTTAATTCTCTTGCTATACAAAACTTTCACTTTTTCCTTTGTTCCATACCCCTCACAAATTAAATCAAGGTCAGGATGGGGCAGTACAACACTGGCAATGTCAACATTGTCCATCCGTAAGTATCTCTGCACTGAGTAGACAAGTAAGACATCTGTGAGGGGTGGATCTAGAGTGACATGGGTAGACCAGACCTAGTAAGGATGGCAGCTTTTCTTCCCTGAAGCAATCAATGATCCAGATGGGGTTTTATGACAATCCAATTTTGTGGTTACCATTAGTGAGATTAAATATTCTTTGACTCCCCCGTTGCCATCGTGGAACATGGGTTCAATGATGGGTCTGATTTAATACCTTCAGCTTTCTACTAGTATACCCCAGGCATGGAATACTCTCCCAGTAGGTGTTGGAAGAAATTAGTGAGTATCCCACAGAGAAACAACCATCTTTACTCAAACCACCACCATTGCAAGGTACTGAGTCACCAACTCACTGTTCACGGGCACATGGATAGTTATCTTTGGCACGCACAAATCATCTGAATTGACAACACGACTCTACATAATGTTAAAGGGATGTTCCATACCACAGCACTGATGAAGGTCCGTCTTCCTCTTGTGGAATGCTGCAGAGGCTGTAAATATCTTCACCCTGAAATGTCACAGTTCATTACATTCAGGCCAATAAGACTTTTATAGCTGGAATGTTTCTCGCAGGTCACAAAATCAGGAAACATTGGAAATGTGTTCTGCATTGCCAGAACCTGAAATGCTATTACTTTTTAAATTATTTATAATAGTAGTATTTAAGTTGTGACTTATCACCCCAGGAGGCCAGATTATCAGAACTCTGCCCATTGGAGGCAGCTTTGCTGCACACTCAGAACAGAATCTCAAGAGTTCCACACTTCCTGCCGTTCCGTTGATTTTTGTATCACACATCCCGTGCACTGTTTTCCTTCACGCATCTGATAGTCCTTTGGAATTTGAGCAGCAGGTAGCAGAGAATGTGGCAACATATACAGGGAGCCCCCAGGAACAGACCCATAATCCGGGGGCTCCCTGCATAAAGGTTTTAGAATTATCATTGTAAAACATGTACATTATGCATGGTTCCAAAAAATTGATTAAAATGTTTTTTCCCAGCACCTGTTTGCTCAGTTGGTGCCTCTACAGTGCCAGGTACTGATCTCACACAAAGGGGAGCATTCAGATTGCCCACAGTGGATGTAAATCGCACGATTGAAATGGTCTGGATGTTAATTTCCACCCATCCTACCCAGCCGAGAATGGGTCTCAAGATAATACTACACACATAACACTGATTAACAAGATAGAAATTCAAGTTGTGTTCGGGATATAGGGTTTTAATTGCTCAGGCGTAGGTGGTAAAGTGTCGCTGTGGTGCATTTGGCAAAGATGCTTCTGCCAGAATGTCGGGAGGCAGTTCCAGGACCAAAGCTCAGCCATTATCAAGGATTGGTGATGAGTTTTCAAGTCAGGACGATGTGCAACTAGAAAGGAAACCTGCATTTATAGTTTCTCGTGGGTTTATCAGGCAACCCTACACTTTCCTGACCTGAAAAAGACACAAAGTGCTGGATTAAGCAGCATTTCTGGAGAAGATGAATAGGCAATATTTCAGGCAGTGACTCTTCCCCAGCCTGAAGAAGGGTCCCGACCCAAAATGTCATCTCTCAATGTTCTCCAGAGATACTGCCTGACCTGCTGAGTTACTCCACCATGTTGTGCCTTTTTTGGTAAACCAGCAATTGTAGTTCCTAATGTCAATAGTTTCCTGACATTGTTTTCTTATAGGCATGAGTTGGAGCCACTGGCTTCATGCAAGAATCCAATTGGGATTTTGTTTTGAGTTCATCCTCTGGTCTCCATAGTCACATGGATTGTCTACTGCCAACTAAGCAGTGCCTGCAGCAGACTGATTACTAGCATGCTTGGAGAAGATCCAGATATCAGGGTTCTCTCACCCCGTGTTGCACAATACTCCTTGGAGCAATTTATACCTTTCATCCCATTGCATTGTTGCTGTTCGAAACAAGCTCCTGCATATTACAGACACTCTCTCCTCCAGCTCGAGCAATTCTACTTCAAACATACCAAGTGGCAGCAGGTGCCACCTGGTGAAGCAGCACCATACATGAGAGAACTGGCAGGATTTATGCTGGGTGTGGGTGTAAATGCATGGGTGCTAGTTCTCACGACGATGCCTGAACATTTATGCTCACACGTAAACTAGTCCTGTCTGTTCTCTGCATCCTCAGCAGAAAATAAATATTGGGGGCATGCTAGTGAAGTGAAAGAGGGTTGCAGGACAAACCCCATAGATTGTTCATGAGAGTGCAGTAATTGGCTTGATGGTAATGTGCCGTAAATGCAATTTCAGCCCTTTATATTTGCTTCTTTTTCTAGGTTTCCCCACAGCCACACTGGTACACATTACTAAATCACACACTTCAAGTCTCCAAGTTCACTTCCTGCTTTCCTGATCTCATTTTTGTGCCCAGCCAGAGATAAGCAAATAATCGCTGTATGTGCTCCTAGGACTCATTTTATACAAGCACATAACCTCAGTGACATGGTGTAGGAAGCAGAAAAAGCAAGCAGTATTCTCACTCCTGCAGTAATGTGGATATCAATTGAACATATCAAGTTTGGCTGTGATGTCTTCACATTTAAACCTCCTGCCAACGTACTTGCCTACGCTTACTTACCTGTGTCATGCTAAATATGCTAAACAAGATCTGGTGAGAAACAGCAGACACCTGTCAAGCTCTCAAGAGTTGGTGCCTTCTCAAATGAAGACGAGGAGAAAAAGGAAGAATATGGAAAGCCTAATGAGAAATTGAGTTAATTACCTGGAAGCTCTCATGAAAAGTTTCTTTTTGTAGACAGTCTTCCATACTCCTCAAAGAATTCTGAACTGAAAAGGAGTTCATAGCCACCTGACTAGGAGCTGTGCAATTGGTATCTAACTTCTGCCGTTCCTTTCGAGAGACTGACACATTTTTACTGGATTTACCTATAAGAGTGAACTGCTTTATGCACATATCCTTATTAGAGATTCTGCCTTTCTTGTTGTTGCAAGGTGAGGGTGACCAACCCTCCAACTGCTCTGACTGTGCCTGAAGCTGCTTCTGAACAACCTCTTCTTCACACACTGACAGAGAAGGATGATGTGCCTTGAATGGACTCTTCTTAGATTTCTTGTGACATTTTGAGACACCTCTTAATGCAGGCTGCAGATCAGTTCCTGCCTGCTGGACAGTACTTTCTGTCTGTTGTGAGTAGCAAGGGAAGATGCTCTTGGAGAGTTGGCACGGTTTTGTGGTTTGAAATTGTAAAAATGGAGAAGTGGTTTCCTTTCTGAAGGAATGCTGAAAATCTTGCTCTAATTCTGAGGGCTGGAGTAATTGTGATCCATTATTCTGGATCTGAGAAAGCACATGCTGGGACTGGGTAACTATAACTTGAGATTGACTTACCGAATTTTGGGATTGAGATAGATTGTATTGGGTATCAGAGATCAGCTGGAGCATATGGTTTTGGAATTGGTCTTGGTTCTGCATAGGGGAGGCCTCCTGATCGCCCATGTAGACTTGTGTAAAGAGTGAAGTTGCTATCTGCTGTTGATGCTGCTGGTGTAGAGAGTATTGTTCCTGCAGTATTTGATGTTTCTGTTCAGGAAATGCTTGCCACTGGTTTAAATTCGCTTTATAACTCAAGATCTGTCTGAAAACATTTCCGCAAGCATCAATTTCAGAAGCTGCTGAATTTTCACCTGGGGTCTTTGCAACAATGGAATTTGACTGAATATCCAGATTCTGTCTTGTGAAGGCCTGAGCAAACGAGTCGAGTTTATGCAAGGCTCCACTTGAAAAAGTAGCAGAGACTTCGTCAGAAGGCAGGGAATTGGGAACAATATAGGAGTACGTTCCTTTGCTGCCACTGTAGGTGGCCAAATTGTTGGTCCATACAAGATCTTGATTTGCTTGCTGCCTGGTGGAAACGGTTTCATTTCTTGATAGTGTATGATTTGAGTTCACAGCCTGTGGCCAACTTGCAGGTCTTGCCGACTCTAACGTATACTGGGCAGGCTGTAAGGTTTGACTGGGAATCACTGAGTCCATGTCATAAGAATCTAAACTTTCTATACAAGACACAGTGGGGTTTGTGGCAGAAAAATGTGAAGTATTTACTCTGTTAAATGGATCAGTTGTGTTACAATTTAAACCAGACGACTGCTCTCTTTGCAGTAATCTATATTTGGTTTGTCTAACAGTCCCTGATCTTTCAGATAAACATATAGTTGGACTCGTTAGCACACTTGCTGTAGCATGAGTTTGCGTGGGATAGTGCAAGGTGACATTGCTTGCGCTGGTTTCGGTTTCACCTGGTGCCTTCTGGCATACGTTACTCATCAGAGGTCTCAGCAGTTCTCTATTAAGCAAAGAGGACGTCTGTGGAAGAGATTCCATTTGTGGTATGGACCTCTGTGTCATTCCGTCACACTGAAGGGCCTGAGTATGTCCGGTCGGTGGGAACAACATGCTCTCTGCTGAATCCAGATCTTTGGAGCTGCTGTCAGGAAAGGGTTCTCTCTGACAGTACAAGCCGTGCTGCACTTCATAGTGACGGCGCAGGGATCTCGAGTCACAATAGCTCTTGTCACATCCATGCTTCATACAACCATAGGGTTTAGTTTTTTGGTGTGTTAGTAGGTGCCCAGATCTAAGGAGGGAGAGTATAGAACAATATTTAACCACATGTAGCAATTAATAAGCTTCTGCTTCTAACATACATTAAATGATAGTATATTGCAAACTTCCCAAAAGTCTTGGTGCAATTGACCTCCAAGCACTAAGCCAGGATCTCAAATAAGCAGGTGAATTACATTTATTCATTCTATCCATGTTAAATATCTCGTGTAGTTGCTCAATGTGCTCATGCATTGTCCAAGCAGAGGATGAGAAATAGTCTTAGTTTTAAAACTCCTGACCACCCAATCTCTTGCTGATTTAATTTACGGGCCTACTCAATGAGTAATTGTGAATGATCAGCCATGATGACAATGAATTGCGGTGCTGGCTCGAAGGGCCGAATGGCCTCCTGCACCAATTTTCTATGTTTCTATGTAATCTAAGATAGGCAGTCATGAGAATTCTACCTGAGATGTGCTTACAATCTACAACGGGTGTGGTTGGAGCTTTTTGATCATAAATTCAAATTTACATACCAGCGTAAGAGCTGTACTAATCTTTGTGCCAATTTCTACTGAAGCAGAATTTTGCAAATACAGAAGCTGTTGCGTTTAACCAGTGTGGGTCTGCTGGTGCAGAATCTGCTCACAAACGTAAGGAATAGAAGGCCGCCAAGCCTCTTTTATCTGCTCTGCCATCCAAGACACCATCACTTTCCTGCACTAACCCCGTGTTGCTCGAATCCTGTGATACCCCAAATTGCTTCCTTGAATATACTCTGAGTGAACTTCTCTCTTTCCAAAGGATCATTGCTTTACACATGATACTTGGAGAAATGTTGAGAGTGTGACTCAGTTATAGAGACTCCCAGCCAGGTGAAATATCAAGTGTGAAAATGTCCATTTTGGCAGGAGAAATTTAAAAAAGCACATTATCTTTGTGGTGTAAAGTTGCAGAGTTCTGATTTGCAGATAGATCTGGGTACAAATAACTAGGAACGCTATTGTTTGTAATTAGGTGACCTGAACACAAAAGCAATGAGGTTAAGCTTTTGTTACATTGTACATGAGTGAGACCATATCTGAGTACTGTGAACTGGTCTCCATATTCAAGGAAAATTTTAAAACTTTGGATAGACACAAAATGCTGGAGTAACTTAGCGGGACAGGTAGAGACCTGAAACATCACCCATTCCTTCTCTCCAGAGATGCTGCCTGTCCTGCTGAGTTATTCCAGCATTTTGTGTCTATCTTCAGTTTAAACCAGCATCTGCAGTTTCTTCATACATATTAAAATTTGGAGGCAGTTAAATAGGTCAGTTGTCTTTTGAGGAAAGGTTGGACAGGCTAAACGTGTACAAATACATACTGTAAATTATCCCAGGGAGCTATGGATTTTGACCCCAAGATCCCTCTGTACATCAATGCTGTTAAGGGTCCTGTCATTAACTGTATACTTTCATCATACAACTCATCCCGGTCAACCAAGATCTCTGTCTAAACTAGTCCCAATTGTCTTTGCTTCAGAGAAAACAAACCCAGCGTATCCATTCTCTCCTTATAACGATTCCTCCAGTCCAGGCAAGAACCTTGTTATCTTTTCTGCATCCTCTCTAACTTAATCACATCCTTCCTATAGTGTGGCAACCAGCCAAAGGAGAGTTGATGGCAGGAGATGAAGTAACAGGGCTACAGGAAAATAAACATAGTACAAATGGCCACCATCTATGTAATAATGAAGAAGGAAAAATGATACGGGACATGATGAAACATCAGATCTTGAGAGGTCTCGATAAGATCGAACCCAGGTCGGCACAGTGGCACAGCTGGTAGAACTACTGCGTTACAGCTCCAGAGGCCTGGGTTTGATCATGATCTTGGGTGCTATCTGTATGGAGTTTACACATTCTGCCTGTGGCCTCATCAGTTTTCACCGGGTTTGTAGGTTAATTGTTTTGTGTAAAATTGCCCCTAACATGTAGTGAGTGGATGAGAAAGTGGAATAACATAAAGCCTGTGTGAATGGGTGATCGATGGTTGGCATGGACTTGGTGGGCCAAAGGGCCTGTTTCCATGCTGCATCTAAAAACTAAATGAAAATTAAGGTTGATGAATTCTCTTTGGGGAGAATCTGGAACAGATTCAGTATGATAAGTTGAATTCTTTCTCTCAGAGGGCTGCAAGGCTTGGAACATTCTTCCTCAAAGATGGGTGGAAACAGAATCTTTGATTTTTTTAAAACCCAAACGTGGATAAGTTCTTCATAAGGTGGTGAAAGGTCATTGCCAGTAAATAAGATGAAGAGTGCAGCTTATGATCAGATCAGCCATAATCATTAAATGGTGGAGTAGGGAATTGCTACTCCTGCTTCCAACTCTCTGTATTACCTCCCAGTCGATGCAAAACATGCAGGGGCTGTCAGGTTCTGCAGGTCTGGAAAAGCTTTTTTTGAGTTTTGATATAGTATAAGCTGTTTGAGTGGGGGTAATCTGCGGGTGCAGAAACTGTTTCTCTCATAAGATTGCATCTTAAACACCATGAAAGTCTACATACATCCTACCGACCATAGCTGAATCTGATATAGAATATTTAAGAAGTACATTTAGTGTCATTCAGTGCATACAGGGAATGTGTACTTTGTTTAAAATAGAACTAACTCGAATTCCTAAGTTAAGTAATGTTCACATACAAATGGTCTTGTCTCTTAAAGGCTTTACTGCAGATCCTGCAGATATGCCGGCGTTCGTGACTGTGCGTCAGGTAGTGTTTGCCCAGGGCACTGGCACTGCTGAATGACTTTCCACACTGGCTGCACTCCTTGATAACAAAGTATAAAAAGAAGTTACTACTCAAACTCACAACCTAAATTATAACTTTTCATTCAAACATACATTCCCTCTCCCTATCCAATAAGTAAAGGCATCACATGGTGCCACATCCTAAGAATATTGCTTTCCTGATAAGTGTTGAGTTGTGAAGAATTCTCTATCTCTTTTGAATTATCTACTATTTCCAAAAGTTGTATCTAAATTCTACTTTCTCTGCAAATAAATCCAAACTTTGCATATATCATACTAATTTTTTTAAAGTTTATAAAAGAATGGATAAAGCTCTGTCATGATGCTCTGGATTTTAACCTTTGAGAATGTTGTCTTTTTCTCAGATACTGACGAGCATCACGCATCGCTTGCAGTGCTTTCCCTTATAAACACTATTCTCCACGGATTTTGCATTCACTGCACCTTCCAAGTTTAATTGAAAGTAATGTAAAATTATGTTGGCAGTATTTTTTTGTGCTAATTTTAAAATTAAATCTCAAAGTCAAACTACTAAACCAGAAGGCATTTTTGATAGATTTCTTGTATGTCTATTTTCTTATAAACTCAGTAGGGCAAGCATACACTGGATTATATTCTGTTTGACATTGCATTTGGTTGAAATCTCAAACCAGGTTTACAGAGATAACAAGCCCTGATGATGCTAACCTGGAATGCTTGCTGTGGAGAATGTCTTGCAGAGAGGCGCCTTCTTTTCTGAAGACCCCCATATTTCCTTTCACTTTTAGTAATGCTTTTCTCAGGGGTGTTTTTTTGTGGGAGGGGACTAATACCTATAAAATATTGGTAACAAAAAACATCAATTTTTCAATTCGATTTCTGTTGCTCTTCTAATAACTTCCAGTTCAAACATACTTTTAAAATTAAAACTGGCAGATGAGTTGGGCCAAGTGGCAACCAGACACTCCAGCAAAAAAAACGTGTTGAAGGGACTCAGCAGGTCAGTGGGAACGGTCCCGACTCGAATTGTCAGATGTCCATTCCCTCCACAGATGCTGTCTGACCCGCTGAGTTCTGCCAGCACTTTGTTTTTTTCTCAAGATTCCAGTATGTGAAGTTTTGTGTGTAACTATATAGTGTATGCAAATCTGTGTTACATTATATAATTTCTTATGTCCAAATGCCCTTTACCTATACTGGCAAAGGCTTAATTGTCAAATGAGGGGTTACAAGGCTAAACTTTAGCCTTGCTTTCACTTCATTGAGAGTCAGACAGTGTTTTTCTTAAACAGCCACAGAATCTGAAAACATTTGGACCTGCTGAATAGCCTATAGTATGAAAGAATCTTGCCTGAGGTGTCAGAAGATTGGTAGCTGCTTTATATATGGTCTTCAGCTAGAGAAGCATGTGACAGAGCCAATAGAGCTGCTGCCTCACAGCTCCAGCAACCCGGGTTCAATCCTGACCTCTGGTAGAGTCTGCATGGTTTGCTTTATTTCCCCCGTCTCCAGCCGTGTCTCCGTGGGGTTTCCTCGCTGCTCCGGATCCCCCCACGTCTCAGAGACGTGTGGGCTAGTGGGTTAATTGGCTGCTGCAAATTGCTCCTAGTATGCAGTGGTAGAGTGGGAGGAATTGATAGAAATATGGAGAGAATAGGCTACAGGGAAAATTAGTGGGGTCATGGGCTTGCTCTGTGGGTTGACAGAGACTTAATGGGTTGAAAGATCATGATGAAATATGAAAAAGGTGACAGTTCTGTAACCTGTATTGCAGTTTCCAAGTAGGCATCTGCAGAATCCCCAGAAAAGCAGGCAAGGTGTTAAATACTCTCATCTGTTACTAGTAGGAATATCCCAACCAGGAAAGATACATCATCTTGCAAAACATATTTCTTCCGCCCAACACTCCAGGAATTGGCAAATAATGGGACTTGGAAAAGGAACGAAAATAGGTTCCCAGTGTTCAATAATGATTTCATTTTTCAGGTCTGGCGGATGAGAACAGATGGCCTTTCAAGGCAGAAACCCCAGCACACTGACACCACACTGATTTTGTACCACACAGTATTTAGAAGGTCTGCTGCTTTGAAATTGATATTCGCCCATTTCTGGTATGCTAATATATGGCAAATTTTGTTCTAATACCCACCTACATGTCCCTAAAAAAATCACGATTAGATTTTTAAAAAAAAGGTTTTTGCACCAATCAGATCAAAACGGTTAGAACTCACGGTCACCAAGTCATTGCTGTGCTGACCACTGGGAAGAGCGTCAGACCTCCATGGATTCTCTGCATCGTTCATCCACAGTTGCAGCTCTACAGGAACTTTGGCTTGGCCATGTTTGGCCATTGTGTGCAGTTCTGATCGCCCCTTACAGGAAGGATGTGGAAGCTTTGGAGAGGGTGCAGAGAAGGTTTATCATAATGCTGCCTGGATTAGAGGGTATTAGCTACAAGGCAAGATTGAAGAGACTTGGGTTGTTTTCTCTGAAACTATTATGAGGGGATCCAACATCACCAAAATAACAGCTAGGGAGGAGACCTGGTCAATGTATATAAAATTATGAGAGGCATAAATAGGGCAGACAATCATAGACTAGAGAGCATAGCTTTAAGGTGAAAGGGGCAAAGTTTAAAGAAAATATGCAGGGCAATTTATTGACACTGAGTGGTGGTTGCCTGGAACTTCCTGCAAGGGGTGGTGGTGGAAGCAGATTAGGATTTTTGAGGCTTTTTATTCAGGGAATGAAGGGATACAGATCACGTGCAGGCAAAGGAAATTAACAATTTGGCATCATTTTACCAAAAGCAAATCATGTCTGATGAATCTTATAGAATTTTTCGAGGATGTAACTAGTAGAGTGGATAAGGGAGAACCAGTCGATGTGTTATATCTGGACTTTCAGAAGGCCTTCGACAAGGTCCCACATAGGAGATTGGTGTACAAACTTAAAGCACACGGTATTGAGGGTTCAGTGTTGAGGTGGATAGAAAATTGGTTGGCGGACAGGAAGCAAAGAGTAGGAATAAACGGGTCCTTTTCGGAATGGCAGGCAGTGACTAGTGGGATACCGCAAGGCTCAGTGCTGGGACCCCAGTTATTTACAGTGTATATTAATGATTTGGACGAGGGAATTGAATGCAACATCTCTAAGTTTGCGGATGACACGAAGCTGGGTGGCAGTGTTAGCTGCGAGGAGGATGCTAGGAGGCTGCAGAGTGACTTGGATAGATTAGGCGAGTGGGCAAATGCATGGCAGATGCAATATAATGTGGATAAATGTGAGGTTATCCACTTTGGTGGCAAGAACAGGAAAGCAGAGTATTACCTGAATGGTGACCGATTGGGAGAAGGGGAGATGCAACGTGACCTGGGTGTCATGGTGCACCAGTCATTGAAAGCAAGCATGCAGGTGCAGCAGGCAGTGAAGAAAGCGAATAGTATGTTGGCATTCATAGCAAGAGGATTTGAGTTTAGGAGCAGGGAGGTTCTGCTGCAGTTGTACAGGGCCTTGGTGAGACCGCACCTGGAGTATTGTGTGCAGTTTTGGTCTCCTAACCTGAGGAAAGACATTCTTGCCTTAGAGGGAGTACAGAGAAGGTTCACCAGATTGATCCCTGGGATGGCGGGACTTACATATGAGGAAAGACTGGATAGACTGGGCTTGTACTCGCTGGAATTTAAAAGACTGAGGGGGGATCTTATAGAAACATATAAAATTCTTAAGGGGTTGGAGAGGCTAGATGCGGGAAGATTGTTCCCGATGTTGGGGGAGTCCAGAACCAGGGGTCACAGCTTACGGATAAGGGGGAAGTCTTTTAGGACCGAGATGAGAAAACATTTCTTCACACAGAGAGTGGTGAGTCTGTGGAATTCTCTGCCACAGAAGGTAGTTGAGGCCAGTTCATTGGCTATATTTAAGAGTGGGTTAGATGTGGCCCTTTTTGCTAAAGGGATCAGGGGGTATGGAGAGAAGGCAGGTACAGGCTACTGAGCTGGATGATCAGCCATGATCATATTGAATGGTGGTGCAGGCTCGAAGGGCCGAATGGCCTGCTACTGCACCTATTTTCTATGTTTCTATGATGTTCTGCATGGACATTGTGGGCCGAAGAGCCTGTTGCTTTGTTGTACTGTTCTATGTTCTACATTGGAGCTGTAGACAGGATTGAGATGGAGGCAAGGGAAACATTTAGTGTAGAGAAGAAGCAATCTCTAGTATGTGTGACACTCATGGTTTTAAAGCATTACCACTGAGTCACAGCCCACTGCAAGATACAGGCTGATCATGGCAGCCTCTTGCTTGACATAGAAACACTGACCAACGAGGGGGCAGACACTGAAGGTTGTGCATGTACATTTTTAGTTTAAACAGAAGACAATAAGTTGCACTTTCATCAGCCAGTTTAGTTAAGTGAGCATAGAAATGAAAGGTGTGCATGTGATGGCATCATTCACTGTGCTATCAATGCTAGAATAACATCAACATGGTAAGAGGAATTTGGCACTGAAATACTCAAGTTCGTTTTCTGAAGGCCAATATGCAATAGAAAATGATTATTGACTGATCTAATCCATGGAAAAATCACTTGTATGTGCAATTTGAGCAGAAAAACACATGCACAAATGGATCCAATTTCTAGGTTGGGGAGTCCTTTCATTTTTATGGTACAATCTATTACCACAGACAGATCTTTGAAAGTTTTTTTTAAAGTATTATTTTTCTCACCCAAATGTATGTCCATTCAAAGCCTTATTGATCTTGCATGCGTGCTATTGGAGGTTTCATCGGAGTGGCCTTGCTGTGAGAGGCATAACCAAATACCTTCTCTCACTCATGATGGAAATATTAGCCACTGCCCACTGGCCATCACATTCCTTTAAGTCCATGATAACAGGAGCATGAGTGGACTTCAGGTGCGACAGGGTCAGAGTCACATTCAGTTCAAGTAAAATGCCTAACAAAAGGAACCCGGTGACAATCAATTTATAGACTTTTATGTAAAGAATGACTGAATGGATGAGGTTCCACAGGACAGCTACCTCTTGTGCAATTAACCCCAAGTTCTAGAAAAAGGAGTCAAAATGTATTCTGTGAAAGCATTAACATCACAAATTATATTTAATCATCATCTATATGCATACTTCAGTTGTATTTATAAAATGCAAGACGCATATACTATCAAAGATTTCCACATAGCATCTAGCAGCAGTACTACAAACTATGCCACAAAATGTATGTTGGCTGTTTATATTAACAAAATACAAAGATGCGAAGGATAAGTTTCAGCATTGGCATTCTGATTATAATTTTTTTAAACCTGCAGTAAACTCCTGGCCAGGTGGATTGATCTATCAGTGATTAAAAATACACCTGGATGACATTCTCTAATAAAATGCTTCACTAAGAGAAGGTGAAATAAATCATTCAACTTGGACACTAAGGGTGAATTAAATCCCATTACTTTAATGCCTGGTTTGGAAAGAGAAAATCTGAAGTAAAATAATGTAGACAAAATAGGGGTGAGAAAATGTTTTTTTGATGGATTGTTAATTCTTGACGATGGATAATACTGTCTCTTAGCACAAGCTTGAAATTTGATTCCAACCTGAACAGGACGTCTAATAGTTCAAACAGATCATTGAAGCACTCATAACATTAGTTTTAATTGGATTTCTTTAAAGTTTTGCATTAATAATTTTGTTTGTGAATTTTCTTTGAACCAGAATGAAAGAAAATTTATCCCTGCAGCAAAATAGTTAAATAGTACTGCTGGACTTAAAAGATATATGCATGCACATTCAAGTACCTAGCAACATGGGTGGAGAATCAGTATCCGTGGAGTCACTGGGAACCTTTGGGGAGTCACATCCCTTATCTACAGTGTACAGGGAAAGATCTAAATTGTCTGCAAATGGATCGCCAGAAATTTCTGCAGCCTCCAGGTTAGAATCAAGTTCTATATTTGTCATTCCTGCATAAATAATATCATCAGGATCTGAGATGAATTCTTGTCTCTGGATATTACTTGCAATGGGCAACTCACTGTCTGATAGCAAAGGCAGATGCATGTCAGTTTGGAGAGAGCTTTCATCGGTGAAGCTGTAGCAGTCCATAGCTCCTGTTTTGGCAGCAAAGCCACTGCAGAATTAACCAGCAAGCAACTAATTTTCACAGTGTGATTTTCATAAAAAACATCCTCTTCACTCTTGATGTATTTCTGCAGATGAAAATAATGAGAAAATTTAGTGGTAGATTGAATTTCCAAAACATTGGTAGATCATGAAGATACTATTAGACACACATAATTTTCTAATTTTCACTTACTATCCTCAATCCTTTAAATGGATTTTTTTTTTTAACCCAAGTTTCTACAGGCAGCAGATCTAAGAAACCAAAAGGTACACTTTGAAAATACCAAACACTATGTACACTGGAGTTCATTTATCCCTGATTTTCTGTCTCCCATGTAGCAGAAACCTAGAAATAAGGAACTGCAGATGCTGGTTTACAAAAAAAGACACCGAGTGCTGGAGTAACTCAGCGGGTCAGACAACATCTCTGGAGAACATGAATAGGTGACATTTCTGGTCAGAACCTTTCTTCAATGGGCAACTCACTGTCTGATAAGATGCATGTCGATGAATTCTGTTTACAAAGAGAACGGCGACAATGGGGGAGTACATGAAGAACTGGCACTACAAATTTACCATTCTACTTCTGCACGTATATGGCCCAGATCACTAAATGTAGCCATTGCTCAAATCCTTTCAAGCATTTTGATTGGAGAAATGATTTGTGATTTCAAATTATTGTAACCAAATATGCTTGCTCACCATTTGCTTTATCGATTAATTAAATCTCCAGAAACAGCATTTAAAAATGGATTTGTAGTGTATAATATCAATCATTTAATTTGTAGACTCCCAGGTCGTTTAAGGCAGATTGGTCAAAGCCACAACTACCACATGGTGGGATCCTGATGCCAGTTCTGCCCTAAGAATGCTGGGCAGAGGTCAGACTGATGGAGAAAAGGATGAACCCTGCACTGTCAAAGTTAACAGCTGACTCAGAATGCCAAGGGGAAATGTCCCCATTTACATCTCACCTCAGGCACAGTAAAACTCAACGGCATCTCAAGATTTGTGAAAGGTCAAGATGGGGTCTGGAGAGCTGGGTCGGATATCGAGATATGAGAGTTTCAAGAATGGAAAGATAGGTTTATAAAAAGTGCAGAGTGGAAGACAGGGGTGAGTGGAGGCTTTGCAATCAAGGGAACAAACCCGCAATTAGTGAGGGGTACTAAACAACATTTGAGGCAAGTACTATAACAACATTTAAAAGATAATTGGACAGGCACATGGCTCAGAAGGGTTTAGAGGGATACTAGACCAAGTTGGGCCCAAACCTCTCCTGCATTGGTGCAGCACCCTCTCCCCACCCCCCTCCATCCCCCTTATCCTCCCTCCTCCCCACCCCCCTCCCTTCCTCCCTCGCTAGGAGATAGATTTAAACTTTAAAATGTGAATAACTTTAAAGATATAACACCCATTTCAATGGAACTTCTTCCATTAACGCCAAAGAGACGATGGTATGGTGAGCCTAAAATTGTCGCGCTATCGTGTACCGTTTTGGCTGTAGTTCAGGAACAAACCAACAAACAAACAAGAGTTTTAGTATATAGATGGGCCAAACACAGGCAGGTGAGACTAGTGTGGATGGGGCTTCTAGATCGGCATGGGCAAGTTGGGCCGAAGGGCCTGCTTCCATGCTGTATGACTCTATGATGACATTCATGATGCCCTTCTGCACAAACCATTAAATCCAGAACCAGCAATGTTAATATATCAAATATCTTTTTCAATCCAACATGACCAAAATAACAGACAAATCTCTTTTTGTCATTTCCTTATTTCCTATCTTTGAACAGCCTCTGCTTGTCCCATTGCTTCTACTCAGTGCTCCATGTCGAACCTTGCTGATGGCTGACTTCTCACGCACAGGCAGCATTGAAGGGTCACCTCAAGTCGTCTTTGATGGCCTACATTCTCATCTGCCTGACTGGCAGACAACAGCGTTATTGGAGTGCAGCTTTGGGCCACAAATACTAACTTTCAGCAACTCCACAGAATCACAGCCACTACCCCATGATAAGGTACAGGTATCGTCAAATATCTGCTGAAGTGCCAAGAACACCGAACACTCATTTCCAGCAGAAGTCTGAGGTTCCATCAGCAACCATAAAGTAATTTGCTTCTACCCATGTTGCAGTGAACAGCAAACTATTTGATAGCAACAACAAACTATTTGACAACAGGCCCATTGAACTTGGTCTCACCCTCTTTGAAGTTCCTTATTTCATCCATCTAAAGTTGCTCACAGTCGAGCCACTATTGGCTTTAATGAGGTCAGATAAATTAGCAAGTGCCAAACCTGAAACATTACTGGTATATTTAATTCAGCTTCACATGTCAGCAAATTTATCAACTCAGCCAATAGGTTTCTTATAAGCACTGCATGGCAACCTGGTAAATATGCCAAATGCAAATAATTGTTCAGGTTTTTTGAGGAATTTCTTTTTTATAAGTTATTTAATGTATCGGCAAAAGAGAATAAATTCCACAATGATCGTTTAACACTTGAGATTAATTTAAATAATAACATTTAATACTTTGGGAATCTTTCAACATCTATCATTTAATCTTTTCTAACCAGAAGAAACGAGTAGGTAGAATGTTTTCTTCTGTAGCGAGCCCTTTTTAGATTAGCACAAAATATCTCTGATAATAAAATGTATAAGTAATTTCCTAGCAGCATTATATCTACATCTGTCTTGTTTACCAACTGACATTAAACATCAATGCGCGATGGGCCATTTGAAAGTGCAGACTTCCATTTGGATATTTCTGACTTTAACATGAAGACATTTCAGATGAACTAGGGAATTTTTACAATGAAATTAATATACAGTCATTGACGAAGGGATATGAGAGGAATGAGATAAGTTTATATTTAATTCCTTTTATATTTGGTAATTATTCACGTTTAACACTCGGATAAATTTCAACCAAGAGACAAAAGATAAAGCAGCATATTTACCAATCCTGAGCTGCAAGTGTCAGATCATAGAATTGTAAATTGCAGGAAGGATGTGAGGGCTTGGGAGGGTGCAGAAGTAGTTTAACAGAATGCTGCCTGCAATAGCTAAAAGGAGAGGATGCAAAATGGAATGCCAGAGGTTGCGAGACCTGACTAGTATATAAAATTATAAGAAAGACAGTCTGAACCCCCCCCCCCCCTCCTCCCAGAGTGGAAATGTCCAAGGCTCAAAGGCATAGCTTTATGGTGCGAGTTTCTAAGTTTAAAGGAGATGAACGGGGAAAGTGTTTTACGCAGAGTGCAGGGTGCCTGGAACTCACTGCCAGAGGCAGATATGACAGCGGCGTTTCGGAGACATTTAAGTAGGCACATGGATATGCAGGGAATGGCGGGACGTGAATCACATGTCGGCAGATGAGATTAGTTTATCTTGGAATCATGTCATCAATTCATAGTCATACAGCACAGAAACAGCCCCTTCGGTCCAATTTACCCATGCCCCATCTACATTAATCCCACCTGCCAACATTTGACCCATATCCCTCTAAACATTTCCTATCCATGTGCCTGTCCCAATGCCTTTTAAATGTTGTTATAGCATTTGCGTCAACTACCAGCTTGCTCCATATTCCCTCCACCCTCAGTGTGAAAACGTTGCCCCTCAAAATCCTATGAAATCTTTCTCCTCTCACTCTACATAATTTCCCTTATTCTGGGTAAAACCTATCTACTTCCTCATGATTGTACACGTCTATCAGATCACCCCTCATCCTCCAAGGAATACAGTCCTAGCCTGCCCAACCTCTCCCTGCAGCTCAGACCCTCGAGTCCTGGCAATATCTTCGTAAATCCTCTCTACGCCCTTTCCAGCTTAACAACATTCTTCTCATCGTAGGGTTATCATAACTGAAATAATACTCCAAATGGGGCATCGCCAACGCCTGTACAGCTGTAACATAACATCTTCAATACCCTGACTGGTCTACCTGCGATGCCACTTTCAAGAAACTATGTACCCCCTGTTCTCGGTGGGCCGAAGGTCCATAACAGCCCCCCCCCCCCCCCCCCCCCCGGTGGAGGGACCAGGGCCCGCAACCCGAACCACGCCGTTATTGCGGCCCAGACACAACCCTTGCTCCAGGCCTGCTGCCTCGACGCCCAGCCGGGCTTTGATGCCACTGCGACCCTGGCTCCTGGCACAGCTCGACCCCATCCCGGGACCTGGCCCCACCCCGGGGCCTGGCCCCACCCTGGGGCTCGGTCCCGCTGCCCCACCCCAGAGCCCGGCCTCACCTCACCTCGTGGCCCCACCTCCACCCAGTGTCCCCACCCCCGGGTCCCGGCTCCACCCCAGGCCCCACCCCACGGCCCCACCCCACCCATTGGCCCCAACCCCACCCCACGGCCCCGCCCTACCCCACCCCGGGGACTGGCCCCACCCCGGCCCGTCCCATTGGCCCCAGCCCCACCCCGGCCCATCCCATTGGCCCCAGCCCCACCCCGGGGCCCACCCCACCCACTCCGGGGCTCACCCTACCCCGTACCCCACCCCAGGGCCCGGCCCCGCCCAACCCCCCACCCCGGGGCCTGGCCCCACCCCACCCACTACAACCACTCCGGGACCTACCCCACCCCGGGGCCTGGGCCTACCCCACCCCGGGGCCCGGCCCCACCCCGGGGCTCACCCCCACCCCGGGGCCCGACCTCACCCCACCCCATCCCGGGGCCCACCCCCACCCCGGGGCCCGACCTCACCCCACCCCACCCCACCCCATGGCCCGACCTCACCCCATCCCGGGGCCCACCCCCACCCCGGGGCCCACCCCCACCCCAGGGCCCGACCTCACCCCACCCCGGGGCTCACCCCCACCCCGGGGCCCGACCTCACCCCACCCCACCCCCACCTCGGGGCCCGACCTCACCCCACCCCATCCCGGGGCCCACCCCCACCCCGGGGCCCGACCTCACCCCGGAGCCCGACCTCACCCCGGGGCCCGACCTCACCCCGGAACCCCACCCCACCCCGGGCCCCACCGCACCCCGGGCCCGCTGCCGCTGTTGCTGCCCCACCTGGGCGGTTGGCCGCGGGCGGCGGCGCCGCTGACGGGAGCGCGGCCTCATTCAAACTCATCGCCCGCGCCGCGAGCCGCCCGGGGGTGGGGAATGGGTGGGGTGGGGTGGGGTGGGGTGGGGGGGGTGGTGAGAGATTGCATTCGGAACCAGCGTCGCACATAATGCCACAAGACCTCCCGCTCTAGTGACGACTTGGGGGTAATCACGTTATCCGAGGGTCAAGTGTCCGGCCGGACGTTGGCCGGAGTGGCCAGCGGCGTCGTGAGGCCGTAATAAATCCCGACCACCCCCAGATCCCAAGTGGGCGAGTCCAGACTGGGAGAGAACTCGCGCCGGCCGCGCGCACGTGACGGAGGCGGGGCCACGTGACCGGGCTGCTGAGTACATGGCGGGCGCGGGGGGCCACGTGGTGGAGGTCAGGGCCATGCGACCACGTGGCAGTGTGTGGAGCACGTGGTGCGCCTGGCCGAGATCACCTGACCTAGGTGGGACACCACGTGATGGACCTGGTTGCCTGGGGTGACAGGAGTTGGGAATGAGGGGCCCAAGCCTTTACTGCACTTGTTGTTGGGCCTTTACTGCAGTTGATGTTGGGCCCTTTACTGCACTTGTTGTTGGGCCTTTATTGCGCTTGTTATTGGACCCTTTACTGGGCTGGCTGCCAGTTAGGCAGCATCTGTGAAGGCAACGGACAGACTCTATTTTAGGTCAGGGCCCTTCTTCAG
Organism: Rhinoraja longicauda; assembly: GCF_053455715.1. Classification (NCBI taxonomy): domain Eukaryota; kingdom Metazoa; phylum Chordata; class Chondrichthyes; order Rajiformes; family Arhynchobatidae; genus Rhinoraja; species Rhinoraja longicauda. Next base: position 190,613 of record NC_135993.1, on the reverse strand, counting down.
ACTGATGATGGAGTAGAAAGGTGACAGGTGGTGGAGAGAGCTGAGGGGAAGGGTGGGGCAAGAGCTGGCAAATGATAGGTGTAGAGACAGGGAACTACAGATGTTTCCTTCCAAAAAGGAAACAGAGTGCTGGAGTAAATCAGCAGGTCAGGCAGCATCTATGGAGAACATGGGTAGGTGACGTTTTGGGTCGGGACCCTTCTTCAGGTGAGGAGGGGTTATTTGCCAGACGATTCAGGTGGTGGAGAGAAGAGTGGAGAGAGTAACCCAGGCTGGAGGGGGTCAGTCGAGAAGACAAAGGGATAGATTTCTGCCAAGCAAGGAAGATAGGGATTGAAATGTAGAACCAGAGGAAGGGATGGTGGGAAGAAAGGAATAGCCAGGGCAGGGAACATAGGATGGGGAGGGGTGCAAGATGAGCAGGTGGAGGAGGGGAAAGGCATTGGGTGATGGTGGCAGGGGAAATGGAAAGAAAGGATTGGATGGGAGAGGAAAGGAAGCTGGGTACATGATAATGGGGGAGGGATGACCTAAATGGATGCCGTTGGACTCCAGGCTGCCCACGCGGAATATGAAATGCTCTTCTTCTAGTCGGTGTGCGGCCTCACTCTGGAGTGGAGAAGCACAATGAAGGACAGGTATGTTTGGGAGAGGGAATTGAAATGGTTAGCAATCGGGAGCTCCAGCTGGCCCTGGCAGAGGGTACCAATGTCAGGCAAAACGGTGTCCAGGGCTACCTTGGTCTCGTTGATGCAAAGGAGGCCACGTTGAGAACACCAAATGCAGTAGATGCGAGTGGAGGAGGTGAATATGAACCTCTGTCTCACCTGGAAGGACTGGGGTCCATGAATGGAGGGAGAGGGAGGATATGTAGGGGAAGGTGCTGCATCTGTTGCAGTTGCAGGGGAAAGTACCTGGGAAGAGGGATGGTGGAGAGGGTTGAGAGAACAAAAGAGTCAAGGAGAGGTTCTCTACCCAATTACTCATACGAGACACAGTGATGGAGATGAATTAATGGTTTCAGAAAAAAATAATGTTCTGAATTTAAGCATTGGAATGAGAGATGTGAAGCCATAGATTTTTATATCATTAATGATTTAAGGTAATTGTGTCAGGTTTAGGAAAATCTCCTACAACCTTGAAGTATTATCCTGGATCAATAAATCACACTTAATTAAACCGATGCTTTAATGCGATGGCAAGCTTAACAGCAAACACTCCTGTTGACACCAATACATCAGGTCGGTTATTGAAGACACTACCGCTGAAGATGTTTCAAACGTAAACTGCAATTCATCTGATATCTTAGGAAAATGACAGTAAATGTCAAAAGAGTTCAAAATGACCCAATGAGCTCACAGTAAATTTACTGTCACCCGGGGAAAAAGAATATTGTATTATATGCTTCTGTGACTGACTCAAAGTGCTTTGTTCGCAAAGTAGTCCTTTTGAAGTGTAGCCACGGTTGGAATTGAGAGACGTGTTTGAACACAGCAAGCTCCCGCAAATAGTATTACGATAGGGACCCTATAATCTGTTTTTATTGTTGACTGTGGACTTTTTTTCAAAATAGTGTCTTTGGGATCCTTAAAGAACATGCACCCTAGAGAAGTGTACAGTAGACAACTTACTGTATAAGAAAATAACTGCAGATGCTGGTACAAATCGATTTATTCACAAAATGCTGGAGTAACTCAGCAGGTCAGGCAGCATCTCGGGAGGCAATTCCTTCTCTCCCGAGATGCTGCCTGACCTGCTGAATTACTCCAGCATTTTGTGAATAAGTAGACAACTTACTGTCTGGTGGACACTGCCCGGTCCATCGTGCGCCGTCACACTGACCTCCCCACCACTGAAGGGATCTACAGAGAGTGGTGGACACTGCCCGGTCCATCGTGCGCCATCACACTGACCTCCCCACCACTGAAGGGATCTACAGAGAGTGGTGGACACTGCCCGGTCCATCGTGCGCCGTCACACTGACCTCCCCACCACTGAAGGGATCTACAGAGAGTGGTGGACACCGTCCGGTCCATCACAGGTACTGACCTCCCCACCATCAAAGGGATCTACAGGAGGCGTTGTCTCAAAAGGCAACCAGCGTCATCAGAGACCCACACCACCCTGGCTATGCTCTCATCTCGCTGCTACCATTGGGAAGAAGCTACTGTGAAGGCCAGTGAACTGTGACCTCCAAGTTCAAAAATGGCTTCTTCCCAGTAACCATTGGGCTTTTCCACACTAACATTGATCTCAGCAACTATGATCTCCTCTGCTCTGTATCTTTGGTGCACTAGGGACTTGGTTTACCTAGTATTACAGTTATTCATTTATTGAATATATGATAATATTATCTGTGTGTTGTCACATTGACAGGCCTGTTTAGCTGCAGCAGGTAAGAATGCCATTATTCTCTTATGACAATGAAACACTCTTGACGTTGTTACATTTTTCATTCAGGAGATGGCACATCTGACACTGCAGCACTTCCTCAGCCCTGCAAGAAGTTAATTAACAATTAACAGTGTGGGTAGGTAATGCTGGAAAACAAATCTTGGCTGGTTTGTTGTAACCTCGCCTGTCAGTCTTGACAGTCATGGATTCAAATATCCCTCTAGGACTTTGACAGTCGAGGCTGGTAGGTTAGAACAGCACCGAGGAACCACTACCTTTTTGTAAAAGGATGTTCACCCTTTTAAGACCATTACACCACCATCCCCACCAGGATGGTCTCAAGGTCCTCGGGTTCTTCCTTGAACAAAGACCCAATCAGTTATCCTCTACTAACACTCTCCTCCACCTGGCAGAACTTGTCCTTGCCCTCAACAACTTCTCTTTTGACTCCTCTCGCTTTCTCCATGTTAAAGGTGTAGCCATGGGCACTCGCATGCGCCCTAGCTTTGCCTGCCTATTTGTTGTTTATTTCGAACAGTCCTTGTTCCAAATGTACACTGGCACCATCCCCTAACTCTTTCTCTGCAACATTGACAACTGCATCAGGGCTGCCTCCTGCACCTGTGCAGAACCCATTGGTTTCAGTAACTTCACCATTAACTTCCACCCTGCCCCCTTAAATTTACTTAGACCATCTATGACAACTCCCTCATCTTTCTTGATCTCTGTGTCTCCAACACAGGGAACAGGCTATCGACTGATGTCTACTACACAGACCCCCACAGTTATTTGGACCACATTTCCTCCCACTCCAGCTCTTGCAAAGATGCTGTCCACTACTCTCAATTTCTCCATCTATGCCACATTTGCTCCCAAGATGAGGTCTTCCAGACGAGGCAACCAAGATGTCCTCGTTCTTGTCCACGTGGCTTCACCCCTGCAGTGATGGATGTATCCTCTGGTCGCCGCGGACTCGGCGGACGGAAGAGCCTGATTCTGCGCTGCATCTCGAAATCTTAAGTAAAGTCTAAAAGACTAAAGGACCAGAAATTCTTCCCTCAACTTTAGAACAAAGGCTGGGTCTAATAAATTTGAATATGGAATCTCTGGGCCTAAGTTCACATCTCACAGCAACTAAACCATTTCCCACAATAAACAGTAGACAAGTTATATTAACAGTAGCCACACGAGGGACTGCAGATGATGCAAATTGGACCAAGAACCAATCTGTTAGAGTAACTATATATATAGTACTCTGGAAACACCATAATAAACAACAACAAAATTCTAAATATAATATATATATATATATATATATATATATATTGTTGTTGTTTATTATGGTGTTTCCAGAGTACTATGTTTACATCTCTACTGTGCTGCTGCTAGTAAGTATTTCATTGATCCATTTCGGGACATATGACAATAAAACACTTGATTCTTGAAATGTTAGCCATTGGTTGTGTGTTGCCATACCTCTCAGTACAGTCACCAATCTCCCACCTCTTGTCTTTGGAGTTTGCTTGATTCAGATTTATGACTCGTTCGTCTTTGATAGTTCCATCTGAAAGCAATGTCCCACCCCAGTCATTCCTCACTCTCCCCGCTTCTGTCTGGCAGAAGGTACAGAAACTTGAAACAGACACAGGAACAGCTATTTCCCCTCTGTTACCTTGTTTCTGAATAGTCCTTCCATAAATAGACACAAAAAGCTGGAGTAACTCAGCGGGGCAGGCAGCATCTCTGGAGAGAAGAAATGGGTGATGTTTCGGGTCGAGACTCTTCTTTGAATGTCTAGTCCTTCTATAAGCTACTGTCCATTTCATCTTTACCTCATTGAGGACATTGGACTTTGTCTCTGGAACTGATCACCACTATGCTGAGAATTGTATGATGTACTCTATCTGTTGTACTAGGGTTTGAACGTTGCATCTATGCATGGTGTGTCTCCTCTCTTTGGACAGCATGCAAAACAAAGCTTTGCACTGTAACCAGGTACGTGTGATAATAATAGTCTCGACCTGAAACGTCACCCATTCCTTCTCTCCTGAGATGCTGCCTGACCCGCTGAGTTACTCCAGCACTCTGTGAATACAGAGAATACAGAGCCTTTATTTGTCATTCGGTACCGAGGTACCGAACAAAATTACGTTACCAGCAGTCACACAAACGTCACCCATTCCTTCTCTCCTGAAATGCTGCCTGACCTGCTGAGTTACTCCAGCACTCTGCGAAACGTCATCCATTCCTTCTCCCCTGAGATGCTGCCTGACCTGCTGAGTTACTCCAACACTCTGCGAAACGTCACCCATTCCTTCTCTCCTAAGATGCTGCCTGACCTGCTGAGTTACTCCAACACTCTGTGAAACGACCTTCTCTCCTGAGATGCTGCCTGACCCGCTGAGTTACTCTAGCACTCTGAAACATCACCTATCCAGGTTCTCCAGAGATGCTGCCTGACCTGCTGAGTTACTCCAGCATTTTGTGAATAATCCTAAATCGAAATCACTTTGTTTTTTATAGGAAAATTGATCACATTGTGGTCTTGTTTCTAAACGATCCTCAACCACCAGGTTATTATAAACCCTTTCTCTACATACCATTCGATCTGGAATAGCCGGTTCCCTCCCTCGTTTATCTAAGCACTCCAGAAATGCTTCACCTACACCATAACTGCTCACTAGGTTTACCTTGTCCACGGTGAGACTCTGATATTTCCTCACCAGCCACCTCCTGACTTTCTGAGCAGTTCCTTCCTCTGCCTTGCTTTTACTCCAATTTATTATCTGGCCTTCCCCCCACTCCTTTTCAATTGTGTTTATTTCCTCTAAACGCATCCCTGGAAATAATTAATTCCCATTTTTTGTCACTTTGACAACACATTTATCAGAAGACTTTTGCATGATAGAGATTTGTGACGTTAATTCACTTGTCTTGTTGCAAATACTGCAGGCATTCGGGTAAAGAGCCTCAATGTCTTTTCAGCACTCCTCCCTGACCTGACCCTAACTAGAAGTGCACACTTGTGTTGGTGTGAACTATTTCTGACAGACTGGTCATCATTACCTGAACTACCAGTTTATTCTTTTTCTTTAACTTGAGAAATTTCCCCTCACTGCCCCCTCCCCCATCAGCACTTTGGTCTAAAGCCGTAAACCCTTGTCGACAGCCCGACAGCACAGGAGCGAACCTTCACACTTGGTCTTTGTTCCCTTGCAGTGCAGGAGCCTGCAAGTTGACCTTATAGGGAGATATAAAACTGTGAGGGCCGCAGAAAAGATGGTTAGGAGCACGTTTTCAAGCTTCTGTACCTTGTGCCGGACAGGAGCAGGGAGAAGAAGGAATGACTGAGGTGGGACACATCTTTGATTATTTTAGCTAGTTTTCTGAGGCAGCTTTTCATCTCACCCCATCAGTATATCTTTCTACTCCATTCTCTCTCTTGTGATTGTCATTTTCACTTGTATTAATAAATTATTTTAATTTTCACCACCCTTACACTTGGTGCCCATCACTATTTATCGTAGGAAGGTGGTGTTGAGCTGCTTCTTGAACCACTGCAGACCCCCTGGTGCAGGTATCTGGGGATGCCACTGCAGATCCCCTGGTGCAGGTATCTGGGGATGCCACTGCAGATCCCCTGGTGCAGGTATCTGGCGATGCCACTGCAGACCCCCTGGTGCAGGTGTCTGGCGATGCCACTGCAGATCCCCTGGTGCAGGTATCTGGGGATGCCACTGCAGATCCCCTGGTGCAGGTATCTGGCGATGCCACTGCAGACCCCCTGGTGCAGGTGTCTGGCGATGCCACTGCAGATCCCCTGGTGCAGGTGTCTGGCGATGCCACTGCAGAGGGAGGATACATCCAGCAAGGAGGACCAAGCGTCAAGAGTGCCCATTGTCAGATGTACCGGCAATGGAACAATGAAATTCTTATTTCTTGCAGCCTAACTGGCCCGTATGCACAATAACACACAGAAAAATATATAATGATTAATAATACATCAATAACTCTAATACTAGGTAATTATAATAGTGCAAAACGAAACTTCGTAGTGCAACCAAAGACACAGTCCACAGATCACAGTTTCTGAGGTTAGTGTTATGCAGTGTCCAAGAGCCAGATGGTTGCTGGGAAGAAGCTGTTCTTCAACATCGAGGTCTCGGTACCTTCCACCCGATGGGAGCAGTGAGATGAGAGCATGGCCAGGGTATTGGCTGCCTTTGTGAGACAGCGCCTCCTGTAGATCTCTTCAATGGTGGGAGGTCAGTACCTGTGATGGACTTCCACCTCAACACCGTTTCCTATTCTATCCTGATATCCCTCAATCACTGTAACATCCAGAAATCCATTGAAATGTGTTTTAACTGCAAGCAGTGACTGGACATCGGGGGTGTACAATTCCAATTCAAGTCTCATGGTTTATTAACTCTGGCAAAACAGCTTCATTCCTGAATTCTCATTTGGATTTATCAGTGGCAGTCTTTATTAATTTGCAGCTAGTTTAATTTTCTGGGTTCTGAAACTCATTGTTAAGTATATTTGGTTATGTTGGCTGTTGCACTAACAATGTCGCAGTGAAGGGATTTGTAAATATGCACAGCCTTCTTGACCGCCCTATCTACCTGCGACGCCACTTTCAAGGAACTATGTTCCTGCACTCCCAGATCCCTTTACTCTACAACACTCCATAGAGCACTGCTGTTCACTTTGTAGGTCCTGCCCTGGTTAAACTTCCCAAAATGTAACACCTCACACTTTACTTTTGAGACACGGCACGGAATTGGACTAACACTATCCTGAGGGACAATTTACAATTTTACCGAAGCCAATTAACCTACAAACCTGTCCGTCTTTGGAGCGTGGGAGGAAACTGAAGCACCCGGAGAAAACCCACGCAGGTCACAGGAAGAAAGTACAAACTCCATACATACAGTATCCATAATCAGGATGGAACCAGCATCTCTGGTGCTGTAAGGCAGCAACTCTACCACTGCGCCACCGTGTCACCCCCTATTAATTCCATTCAACAGTGTAACTGAGATGGAGTGATACTTTTTAGTTATCAGTGTACTAAATTAGAAGTTAATTTGTCACAAAATCAAAGCAGGGGGGGTATATCAATGAAAAAGGTTGTTGATAAATGAAGCTTAATTTTATTGACATGCGTACTGGCACCTGTTGTCTACGATTCTGCATCTCCCTTGACGTATAATTTGTCTGGTGTCAAATAATGTTTGTGAATGCTCCTGTAAACTTCCTTGGAAGGAAGAACAAGGAACTGTAGATTCTGGAAAACTTGCATCGAACACAAAGTGCTGAAGTAATTAAGTGGGTCAGGCAGCTTCTGTGGATGGCCAATGTTTCAAATCGGGATCCTTCTTCAGACCTTGGGATGTTTTACTTTGGGGCAGTGTTGTCATATTTAGCTCAGAAACAGCACAGAAACAGGCCCTTTGACCCACCAAGTCCACATCGACCATTGATCGCCTTTTCACACGTTCCATGTTATCCCATTTTCTCATCCACTCATAGAAACATAGAAAATAGGTGCAGAAGGAGGCCATTCGCTCCTTCGAGCCAGCACCGCCATTCATTGTGATCATGGCTGATCGTCCACAATCAATAACCCATGCCTGCCTTCTCCCCATACCCCTTGATTCCACTAGCCCGTAGAGCTATCTAACTCTCTCTTAAATCCATCCAGTGATTTGGCTTCCACTGCCCTCTGTGGCAGAGAATTCAACAAATTCGCAACTCTCTGGGTGAAAAAGTTCTTTCTCACCTCAGTTTTAAATGGCCTCCCCTTTATTCTAAAACTCTGGCCCCTGGTTCTGGACTCGCCCAACATTGGGAACATTTTTCCTGCATCTAGCTTGTCCAGTCCTTTTATAATTGTACATGTTTCTATAAGATCCCCTCTCAACCTTCTAAACTTAACTCCTTGCGCACTTGGAACAATTTACAGAAGACCAATTAACCTCTACACTCGCCATCTTTGGAATGTGGGAGAAAACCACTGAGGTACATTCTCCCCTCACTGAGGTATACCCTCCACTCGCTCACTGTGCACTCTCCCCCCTCCCCTCACTGAGGTCCACTGTCGCCCCCACCCCTCACTGAGGTCCACTCTCCCCCCTCCCCTCACTGTGCACTCTCCCCCCTCCCCTCACTGAGGTCCACAGTCCCCCCCTCCCCTCACTGAGGTCCACTGTCCCCCCTCCCCTCACTGAGGTACACCCTCCCCTCACTGAGGTACACCCTCCCCTCACTGAGGTACACCCTCCCCTCACTGAGGTCCACTGTCCTCCCCTCACTGTGCACTCTCCCCCCTCCCCTCACTGTGCACTCTCCCCCCTCCCCTCATTGTGCACTCTCTCCCCTCCCCTCACTGAAGTCCACTGTCCTCCCCTCACTGAAGTCCACTGTCCCCCCCTCCCCTCACTGAGGCCCACTGTCCCCCCCCCCCCTCCCTGAGGCCCACTGTCCCCCCCCCCCTCCCCTCACTGAGGTACACCCTCCCCTCACTGAGGTACACTCTCCCCTCACTTTGCACCCTCCACTCGCTCGCCCAGCACCCCCTGCCCTGCCTTCAAATGCAGCCAATCAGAGTTGGAGCTCCATCCCTCTCACCCCACCCGCTGGTGAATATGCAACAGGCCGAGCCGGCTTGGCCAATCACCGGCAAGTGTCTGGCGCTGGCTCAGCGGCCAATGGGGATCGAGGCCAGTGGACAGTGGGGGGTGGAGGCCAGTGGGGGGTGGAGGCCAGTGGGGGGTGGAGGCCAGTGGGGGGTGGAGGCCAGTGGGGGGTGGAGGCCAGTGGGGGGTGGAGGCCAGTGGGGGGTGGAGGCCAGTGGGGGGTGGAGGCCAGTGGGGGGTGGAGGCCAGTGGGGGGTGGAGGCCAGTGGGGGGTGGAGGCCAGTGGGGGGTGGAGGCCAGTGGGGGGTGGAGGCCAGTGGGGGGTGGAGGCCAGTGGGGGGTGGAGGCCAGTGGGGGGTGGAGGCCAGTGGGGGGTGGAGGCCAGTGGGGGGTGGAGGCCAGTGGGGGGTGGAGGCCAGTGGGGGGTGGAGGCCAGTGGGGGGTGGAGGCCAGTGGGGGGTGGAGGCCAGTGGGGGGTGGAGGCCAGTGGGGGGTGGAGGCCAGTGGGGGGTGGAGGCCAGTGGGGGGTGGAGGCCAGTGGGGGGTGGAGGCCAGTGGGGGGTGGAGGCCAGTGGGGGGTGGAGGCCAGTGGGGGTGGAGGCCAGTGGGGGTGGAATAATGGCCAGTGGGGATGGCCAGTGGCGATAGAGGCCTATGGCCAGTGGGGATGGAGGCCAGTGGGCATAGTGGCCAGTGGGGGAGGATGCCAGTGGAGGAGGATGCCAATGGGGGAGGATGCCAGTGGGGGTGGATGCCAGTGGGGGTGGTGGCCAGTGGGGGAGGATGCCAGTGGTGGATGTGGCCAGTGGGGGAGGATTCCTGTGGGGGTGGAGACCAGTGGCCAGTGGGGGAGGATGCCAGTGGGGGTGGTGGCCAGTGGGGGAGGATGCCAGTGGGGGTGGAGGCCAGTGGGGGTGGAGGCCAGTGGGGGTGGTGGCCAGAGGGGGAGGATGCCAGAGTGGGAGGATGCCAGAGTGGGTGGAGGGCAGTGGCGCTGCAGAGGCGGCCAATGTGGAGCGGCCGTTGGCAGGGCAGGGCGGTGATTGGCGGGCCCGCTGCGTGTGTGCGCCAATGAGCGGCAGGCAGCCGCAGGACCCCGGGCCCGGGGCGGCCGCGCCAGACGCCTGGCCTCAATGATCAAAAGTGAAAGAACACTCCCCAGTCCGAGATTGATTCAGGGGGGGGATCAATGCACGGATAATCACACTCAGATTTTTTTTGGGGGAGAAAAATTACATGTGGAATGCAGTGAAAAACGAATGGAAAACATAACAATTTAGAATAAAGAAAAATCACCTGGTGAATAAATATTTTGGAGGATGGGAGTGTGTTATTTAGTTGTGCCCTGTGAGTGTTTGAGGAGAGGGGCGGCGTTGAGCTGAAGGTTTGATAGTGATTGTGTTTCCTGACAGGAGAGTGCGGGAACAGCTGCTGGAGCTGACCTCTCTCAGCCCCTGATGTGATGGCGAGGAAACCCCGTTAGGCAGGCGCTCTTCATGACGGTGAGTTCCTTTCGAGTATTACAAATTTCTCTTAAATGTCTTTCCCTTATTTTCCCTCTCTCTCTCTCTCTCTCTCTCTCGCTCTTTACTCCCCCTCCCCACCCCTCCCTTCCAGAGAGAGAGAGAGAGAGAGAGAGAGGTAAAACAACAATCCCTGAAAAAATGTCCATTATCCCTTTTTACAAAAAAAATACCCCCCTCCCTCCGCTCAAACCACCTTAGTCTTTTTTCCCCCTTTTTTAATTAAAAGGAACCCTAGCGCAGGAAGGTAGACAATAAGCCGAGGCCGCCTCTGCTCGCCCATGTGTTCCTGTCGCAGGTCATGTTGCAAGCTGCTACAATGTATCTCTTGTCCCTTTGAAGTGGCTGCGAATGGAACGTTGATACACGTCCCAATGTTGCTAAATCCCAATGTTGCACCTTGGCCCTCCCCCCTTCCCCCCCCCCCTTCGCTTGCCTCTCCCTCCTTCCCCTCCCCTTTTTAATGTGTGAAAGTTTTCTTGCCTTCTCTCTCCTCCCTCCCTTTATATATACCTTTCCCCCAATATATGACCAGGGTTAATTTTTAGGCCCACTTTTTCTGAGGGTACATCCACATCGTTCCACCCCCACTCCTCTCCTCTCCTCTCCTCCCCATCAGTTGCAAACGTCACTTGCACTTTTTAAAAAGAGAATAAACAACTCACAGTATCCAATGCGTTTGCATGTACGAAGTGTGTTGCAATTTGATTTGTTGTTCAGTTGTTACTGCTTCGATTTTTGTCATGCAATTGAATCTGTTTTTTCTCCCTATCTTCTCTGAAAAGAAAGTGCTTGACGACTTTTTGACAATTACTCTGCCTAGCACTGACTTTCTCAAAAGTTATATTTCACTTTTAAACCAGAATGTTATGCTGCTGAAAATTGTGTTGTTTCAAATAACTAATTTTATAAACATTGGTGGTGAAAATTCCCTTCTCCATCCGAGAGTGCTGTACCTTTTATCTTGCACATTTTAAGGTCTCGCCTTACTGTTTTTAGCTTAACTTTTCTGGGGTAGTATGACACAGCAGTATTGATATTCAAAATTGCCATTGGTTTGTTGGTAGTTTGTACTGAATTGTGACTGATCAGTGTAGGAAAATAACTGCAGATGCTGGTACAAATCGAAGGTATTCACAAAATGCTGGAGTAACGCAGCGGGTCAGGCAGCATCTCAGGAGAGAAGAAATGGGTGACGTTTCAGGTCGTCTCGACCTGAAATGTCACCCATTTCTTCTCTCCTGAGATGCTGCTTGACCCGCTGAGTTACTCCAGCATTTTGTGACGGATCAGTGGTCATCTCGGGAGCCTCGAGCTCCTGGCTCACAACTGCTTCCTCACTGGTTTGTGAGAACAGTGGCAGTAGTGAGAAAGTTGTGCACCTCATTGCCTGCTGATGGCTGTGCCTGAGATTTACCCCCATTGCCCCCTCGATCTGCAGCCAGCTCCTCCTTTCGTAGCAAAGTTCTGGGGGGCCGGGGTTATGTTTTGTCTCTTGCCACCATTTATTTCAAGCCTTGGCATTGTTCCACGTTTGATTTGATGGTTTCTTATCTCGGGCCAAGGGTTAATTTGGAATATGCGTTCTTGTCTCTCCACGTGTGTTGTGAGTTTTTTTCCCTAGTTAATTTTAAGCAAATTATGTCTCTGAACTGTAAATATTATGTCAGAAATGCAGTTGAAAGAATATGATTAACAATGTGCAGAATTAATAACTGAAAGAGAAAAGGGGTGAACTTTACACCTCATTGATGTGATCAGAAAGATAAGGAGTTTTGTTGCAAATGTGTTGAAGGGTTGTTGATTGGAGCCCCTGTCATTGATGTTTGACCAGTTTTCTCACCAGCTTGTTATGTATCCCACTAAATGCTTCCACCGTCCCTCCCCCACCTCCAACCATGCCTGCAGTGTACACAATGCTGAGGTTCCACACAACCTCGTGGAACTTAGGGTCTCTCTTGTAGGGGCTGTCGCTGATGTGAATTAGCTTTTGCAGACTCCGTTGACACTTTTGGATATTTCATGATTTTCTAAATAGAGAAGGAATTTACATTCATCAAATAAACAGATAAAATCTTTGTCAAATCAGTCTTGAGATATCTGTGTGGAATTTGCATACTGCACTGAGAAATAAGTGTTGGGGAAAGTAAATAAAGGGCACTGGCTAGACACAAGATGCTGGAGCAACTCAGCGGGACAGGCACCATCTCTGGATAGAAGAAATGGGGGATGTTTTGGGTCGAGATCCTCCTTCAGACTTAGAACTCGGAACTGAGTCTTGGAAATCAGTGGAGAATACAGGAAAGGCTGGCATGCGAGTGGGTGAGGAGATGTCCACACGTGGGGTGAGATGTCCACACATGGGGCGAGGAGATGTTCACACGTGGGGTGAGATGTTCACACGTGGGGTGAGATGTTCACACGTGGGGTGAGATGTCCACACGTGGGGTGAGATGTCCACCCGTGGGGTGAGATGTTCACACGTGGGGTGAGATGTCCACACGCGGGGTGAGGAGATGTCCACACGTGGGTGAGATGTCCACGCGTGGGGTGAGATGTCCACACGTGGGGTGAGATGTCCACACGCGGGTGAGGAGATGTTCACACGTGGGGTGAGATGTCCACACGTGGGGTGAGATGTCCACACGTGGGGTGAGATGTCCACACGCGGGTGAGGAGATGTCCACGCGTGGTCGAGGAGATGTCCACACGTGGGGTGAGATGTCCACACGTGGGGTGAGATGTCCACACGCGGATGAGGAGATGTCCACGCGCGGGCGAGGAGATGTCCACGCGCGGGCGAGGAGATGTCCACGCGTGGGCGAGGAAATGTCCACGCGTGGGCGAGGAGATGTCCACGCGTGGGCGAGGAGATGTCCACACGCGGGTGAGGAGATGTCCACACGTGGGGTGAGATGTCCACACGCGGGTGAGGAGATGTCCACACGCGGGTGAGGAGATGTCCACACGTGGGGTGAGGAGATGTCCACGCGTCGGGTGAGGTGTCCACAAGTTGGGTGAGGATATGTCCACATGCGGGGTGAGGAGATGTCCACGCGTGGGGTGAGGTGTCCACAAGTGGGGTGAGATGTCCACACGCGGGTGAGGAGATGTCCACGCGTGGGCGAGGAGATGTCCACACGCGGGGTGAGGAGATGTCCACACGTGGGGTGAGGTGTCCACGCGTGGGTGAGGAGATGTCCACACGCGGGTGAGGAGATGTCCACACGTGGGGTGAGATGTCCACACGCGGGGTGAGGAGATGTCCACACGTGGGGTGAGGAGATGTCCACATGCGGGGTGAGGAGATGTCCACACGTGGGGTGAGATGTCCACGCGTGGGCGAGGAGATGTCCACACGCGGGGTGAGGAGATGTCCACACGTGGGGTGAGGTGTCCACGCGTGGGTGAGGAGATGTCCACGCGTGGGTGAGGAGATGTCCACACGCGGGTGAGGAGATGTCCACACGTGGGGTGAGATGTCCACACGCGGGGTGAGGAGATGTCCACACGTGGGGTGAGGAGATGTCCACATGCGGGGTGAGGAGATGTCCACACGCGGGGTGAGGAGATGTCCACACGTGGGGTGAGGTGTCCACAAGTGGGGTGAGGATATGTCCACATGCGGGGTGAGGAGATGTCCACACGCGGGGTGAGGATATGTCCACATGCGGGGTGAGGAGATGTCCACACGCGGGGTGAGGAGATGTCCACACGCGGGGCGAGGAGATATCCACACGTGGGTGAGGAGATGTGGTCACCGACTCTACACCCACCTTACCTGCGTGGTCACTATGGGGGCATTTCTAATGGGCAGAAGGGGGTAGCCCCTCTGGCAGCTTATGCTATGTACCTACCACCTTCTGCGTGAAAATGTTGCCCCTCAGGTTCCTGTTAAATCTTTCCCCTCTCACCTGAAACCTATGTTCTCTGGTTCTTGATTTTCCACATTCTGGGTAAAAGTGTGCATTTACCCTTTCTAATCCTCTATTATTTTATAAACCTCTTTAAGATCACCCCTCAGCCTCCTGCGCTCCAAGGAATAACTTGCCCAACTTCTCCTGGTAGCTCAGTCCCTCAAGTCCTGGCAACATCCTTGTAAATCTTCTCTGCACTCTTTCCAGCTTGATGACATTAAGAGTGTTCCTGGAATGAATAGCCAGAGTGATCAAAAGATACCCCATCGGCCACTGAGTCCACGCCGACCAGCGATCACCCGTTCACACTAGTTCTATGTTATCCCACTTTCTCATCCACTCCCTACACACTAGATTAGTTTAGTTTATTATTGTCACGTGTAACCAAGGTACAGTGAAAAGTGTTTTGATTGCGTGCTTTCCAGTAAAAAAAAAACTATACATGATTACAATCAAACTGTCCACAGTCTACGTATAAACTTTACTACCTTTAGTGCAAGATAAAGTACGATTAAAGATAATTCAAAGGTCTCCAATGAGGTGGATGGGTGGTCAGGACCGTTCTCTAGCTGGTGAGAGGACGGACGGTTCAGTTGCCTGATAACAGCCGGGAAAAAAATGTCCCTGAATCTGAGTTTGTGCGTTTTCACACTTTTGTACCTCTTGCCTGATGGGATAGGGGAGAAGAGGGAGTGACCAGGGGTGAGACCGGGTGTGAGACCGAGGGTCCTTGATTATGCTGCTGGCCTTGCCGAGGCAGCGTGAGGTGTAGATGGAGTCAATGGAAGGGAGGTTGGTTTATGTGATTGTCTGGGCTGCGTCCACAATTTCAATGCAATTTGTTACGGCCTCGGATGGAGCTGTTCCTAAACCGTGCTGTGATGCATCCCGATAAATTGCTTTCTACGGCACATCTGTAGAAGTTGGTGAGGGTTATTGGGGACATGCTGATCTTTGTAAAGTTTCTAAGGAAGTAGAGGCGTTGGTGTGCTTTCTTGGCCATAGCTTCGATGTGGCTGGTCCAGGACAGATTACTGGTGATATTTATTCCTAAGAGCTTGAGACTTTCAACCATGTCCACTTCAGTAGGCGATGCTAGTCTGAATTTACTGAACAACATAGAATGGCACAGAACAGGCCCTTCGGCCCACAAGGTCCGTGCTCAGCATGATGCCTGCGCATAACCCACACCCCTCCGTTCCCTGTATATTCATGTTCTCCCAAATGCCACGAGTGGTTGACACTTGTATCTAGTGAAGCATCTTTATAGCAAGTATCCACAGGGTGCCAAGTGTCCTCGTTCTGCAGAGTGATTGTCACTTGGTTGCTCTTTGTGGCGACCCAAGGTTGTGGAGGAACTTGGTTTGAGTTTGTTTTGTTTATTGTCACGTGTACTGAGGTACAGTGGAAAGCTTGGGATGGCGACCTCAGACTCGATGCTTTACCGCGGGTTCCCACGGCAGCCAGCTCGAGCCATGCCATGCTCTGTCAACCGTTATTGTTCCAGTTCTGTGCGTTGTTTGGTGAGTCCGGTTTTCTTGTTCCTCTGCCCATCCTTGGGTGCCGAGCAAAGACTGGCCGGCCCCCCAGAGTCGCAGTTGAGGGGGTGCTGCACCCCAGGAGGTGCTGAACACTGCATTCTCTGCTTTAGTTTAGAGAGACAGCACAGAAACAGGCCCTGAGGGCCACCAGGTCCCTGCCGACCAGTGATCCCCGCACTCTATACCACTGCACTACACACACTAGGGAGTGTGGGAGGAAACCAGATATCCCGGAGAAACCCTCACCTGGAGAACGTACAGACAGCGCCCGTAGTCGGGATCGAACCCGGGTCTCTGGCTCTGTAAGGCAACAACTCTACCGCTGCACCACCATGCCGACCAATTGTAAGTAACCCTGAATTACCATCTCCCCCATTCTTCTCCTCTCCATGCCCCACCTGGACTTGCACCTATTTCTCCCCTCCACCTACATTCCAATGATTTTACAATTTGCAACTCTTTAATCCTTTAAACGTTTGACTTGCACCTTCTGTTTTTTTCATTTCTGGCCTTTGTCCAACTATCTGCCTATCAAACCTCCCACCCTCGCCTGTGTCCACCTATAAACCAACTGCACTTTGTTCTGCCCCTCCTCTCTTGCAGTTTTCTTCCCCCCCCCCCCCCCCCCCCGGTCTGAAGAAGGAACCCGACTGGGAACGTCACATCTCTGTGTGCTGCCTGACCCTCTTAGTTACTCCAGAACTTGGCACTTTCTTTTATAAACCATCAACTGCAGTTCCTTGTGTCTGTCGGATGTGGTTTCAAACCGAGACTCTGTGCTTGGGCGTGATGGATTCCACGGCACTCTTTCACTGACCTCTCAGCTCTTTGTCCAACATCAGATGATCCGCCATTGATGTTGGAGAATCTCGGTCTGTACAGGGTCTGACGGTGTGTTGGATGGTCTGGGTCTGTACAGGGTCTGACGGTGTGTTGGATGGTTTGGGTCTGTACAGGGTCTGACGGTGTGTTGGATGGTCTGGGTCTGTACAGGGTCTGACGGTGTGTTGGATGGTTTGGGTCTGTACAGGGTCTGACGGTGTGTTGGATGGTCTGGGTCTGTACAGGGTCTGACGGTGTGTTGGATGGTTTGGGTCTGTACAGGGTCTGATGGTGTGTTGGATGGTCTGGGTCTGTACAGGGTCTGTACAGGGTCTGATGGTGTGTTGGATGGTCTGGGTCTGTACAGGGTCTGACGGTGTGTTGGATGGTTTGGGTCTGTACAGGGTCTGACGGTGTGTTTGAGCCTCCAGCTCTATACAGGTTCTCGTGTCGTGTTCGATGGTCTCGGACCATACAGGTTCTGATGTTGTTGGAGGGTATTGTTCTCTACAGATTCTGCATCACCTGCATCACAACGCTCACTGCAAGAAGTAGTTCCTCCTGCCACCTTTGTCAACTTTGAGAGGGTCATGAGGGATGGGGATCACCCGGGGGGGAGGGCACATTAGTGACCACGGTCAAAGATTCTGGGTCAAACGTGTAGTGCTAACATTTCGTGGTGTAACACTGCTGATATTTTTGTTCAGTTTATTAATGTGAAGTGAAAAGCTTTTGTTATTGAGTGCTATCCAGTCAGGGGGAAATCTATACATGATTACAATCAAGCCTTCCACACTGTATAGGTACAGGATAAAGTGTATAATGTTTAGTGAAAGATAAAGTCCGATTAAAGATATTTCAAACTGCAGATGCTGGTTTACAAAAAAAACTCAAAACGTAACTCATGTTCTCCAGAGATGCTGCCTGACCCGCTGAGTTACTCCAGCACTCTGTGAAACGTCACCTATCCATGTTCTCCAGAGATGCTGCCTGACCCGCTGAGTTAGTCCAGCACTGTGTGAAATGTCACCTATCCATGTTCTCCACAGATGCTGCCTGACCCGCTGAGTTACTCCAGCACTCTGTGAAACGTCACCTATTCATGTTCTCCACAGATGCTGCCTGACCCGCTGAGTTACTCCAGCACTGTGTGAAACGTCACCTATCCATGTTCTCCAGAGATGCTGCCTGACCCGCTGAGTTACTCCAGCACTCTGTGAAACGTCACCTATCCATGTTCTCCAGAGATGCTGCCTGACCCGCTGAGTTACTCCAGCACTCTGTGAAACGTCACCTATCCATGTTCTCCACAGATGCTGCCTGACCCGCTGAGTTACTCCAGTTCTGCACAAGCCAAAGAGCAATACACATGAATCCCCAGACCACCACATTCTTGAACCTTTCACAATCGTTGCCTTCCCTCTTTTCAGTCTCCTACCAAATATCATCCAGCTTTCTGCTCCCCATTGCAATCAGCCTGAAGAATGGTCCCAACCCGAAATATCACCTATTCATGTCGTGCAGGGATGTTCCCTGACCCCCTGAGTAACTCCACTTTGTGTTTTATTCAGCTGTGTTATCCAGTAGGCAGCATGACCGCAGGGCCTTCGGCTGTGTGGAAGGTTGTGGTCAATGCCACTGCGACCCTCTCCCTCACTGTGTGTGGAATTGTCAGCCTGACTAACATCTCCGCACCAGAATCTCCGCACCCCCTCTGTCTGCTGGCATCGAGGTGCTGCTGAAACACACACCTCCACATAGAGGGACAGTTCCTTCCCAGCTGTTATCAGGCAACTGAACCATTCTACCATAACCAGAAAGCAGTGCTGAACTACTATCACACTATCTTTGATCGGACTTTACTGGCTTTACCATGCACTAAATGTTTTTCCCTTATCATGTATCTGTACATTGTGGATGGCTTGATTGCAATCATGTATTGTCTTTCTGCTAACTGGTTAGCACACAACAAAAGCTTTTCACTGTACCTCAGTACATGTGACAATAAACTGAACTGTTGCCCTTGGTGGGGTGTGACTGCTCTCACCTCGGGCTCAGCCCCCGTGGAGTACACCCCCCCTCCGGTCTTGGATCCACCCCCGTACAATCCTTGTGCTCGTCACTTATCTATAAGTTGCTTTCAGCTTCCCTTTTCTATATGTGCCAGTCTTTCCTCCGGCTCTCTGCCTCTCGTTTCCTTTTTCTCTCTCCCTCGGAGTTCACCGTCATCACCCTGGCTTGCTTCCTTTATTTGTCTGTTTTACTCTACCTTGGGTCATCCTTCTGCAGTTGACAATAGGATTGGAAGGGACCAAACTGAACGGTCTTCTCATGCTGGAGTATGGTTCCCAACTCCCATCTGCCTCATTGGACACCTTTGAACTATCTTTTATCGGACTTTATTAGACTAATATTATATCTTTCAATGAATGGTAATTCGAATTTCACTGTACCTTAATTGGTACATGTGACAATAAACTGACCTTGAAAGCTCAAATGTTGTACCTTTATCCTTTATCTGCATTGTGGACGATTTGGTTGTGTCTGTATATCGTCTTTTACTGGAAAGCACTGTACCTCGGTACACGGGACAAAAATAAACTAAATTACATGAAAACCCCAGCCTGTGTGTGCGTGCCCTGGTCACCATCTCCCTGTCTCTGGCAGTTGCCCCACTTACCCGCGGCACCGGATAAGCTGGGAGCAGGGCATCTCTCGCCCGTTTCTCAGCAAGCGGAGAGATGATAATCTCCTCACTTCCACGCTGGAGAGTGGTGATTGGAGAAACTCCTGGTTGGGGGGGAGGGGGGGATGAGGAGAGCGTGAGCCCACCTTAATCGTCAGCCCAACAAAAGCTCGGCCACTCCAACACTCTGACAGTGGGAACTGCCACATGTCTGAGGAGTAACACTTGCTCCATCTGGGCAGCTGACCCCTGCTGGACTCAATATCAAATTCTGCCACTCTGGATAACTTACTCTGTCTTTCTACCTGCAAGGACTGTTTTTTTATCCAGTCATCATTTTGCTTCAGATTTTCTTTTTTTCCTATTCATACAATTTGCTCTGCAGGGTATGTTTCAAGACCTAAGGGGTTGTTAGACACAAATGGATATGGAACGCAGCTTGGTTTGGGAACAGTTGTGCCCAAGATCACAAGAAATCACAGAGAGTTGTGGATGTAGCCCAGTCCATCTCACACACACCACACTCCCCACCATTGTAGATGGAGCCCATCACACACACACCACACTCCCCACCATTGTAGATGGAGCCCATCTCACACACACCACACTCCCCACCATTGTAGATGGAGCCCATCACACACACCACACTCCCCACCATTGCAGATGTAACCCAGTCCATCACACACACCACACTCCCCACCATTGTAGATGTACCCCAGTCCCACACACACCACACTCCCCACCATTGTAGATGGAGCCCAGCCCATCACACACCACACTCCCCAACATTGTAGATGTAGCCCAGTCCATCACACACACCACACTCCCCACCATTGTAGATGTAACCCAGTCCATCACACACACCACACTCCCCACCATTGTAGATGTACCCCAGTCCCACACACACCACACTCCCCACCATTGTAGATGGAGCCCAGCCCATCACACACCACACTCCCCAACATTGTAGATGTAGCCCAGTCCATCACACACACCACACTCCCCACCACTGACTCCATCTACGCTTCACAATGCCTCAGGAAAGCAGCCAACATAATCAAAGACTTGTCCCACCCCGGTCATTCCTTCTCCTCCCCGCTCCCGTCGGGCAGACGGTACAGAAGCTTGAAAGCGCACACCACCAGACTCAGGAACAGCTTCTTCCCCTCTGTTATCAGGCTTCTGAACGGCCCTTCCATAAGCTAGGGTACTGTCCGATTCACCTCTACCCCATTGCGAACATTGGACTTTGTCTGTGGAACTGGTGCGCTACAATGCTGAGAACTCTATTCTGCACTCTGTATCGTCCCCTTTCTACCTGTTGGACTTGAGTTTGACTTGCTTGTATTTATGTGGAGTAGATCTGATCTGAGCTGCTGGACAGCAGTCAGAACGATGCTTTTCACTGTACCTCAGTACATGTGACAGTAATAAACCCAACAAAAATAAAGCTCAATGTGCAGGCAGAGGAGATTAGTTTATTGGCACCTTGTTTGGCATGGACATTGTGGGCCAAAGTGCTTGTTTGTGTGCTGTTCTATGTTGCTTTGCAAGTCCCAGCTCGCCATGTGTGTCTCAGTGTGGAAACAAGGATGCTGGTTTACAAAAATTGACAGAGTGCTGGAGTAACTCAGTGGGTCAGGCAGCATCTGTGGAGAACATGGATAGGTGACGTTTTTGGTCGGGACCCTTCTCCAGTCTGAGCCTCGCTCGGTGTGTGTGTGAGCCTCGCTCAGTGTGTGTGTGAGCCTCGGTGTGTGTGTGTGAGCCTCGCTCAGTGTGTGTGTGTGTGTGTGTGTGAGCCTCGCTCGGTGCGTGTGTGTGTGAGCCTCGCTCGGTGTGTGTGTGAGCCTCGGTGTGTGTGTGTGAGCCTCGCTCGGTGTATGTGTGTGAGAGCCTCGGTGTGTGTGTGTGTGTGTGTGTGTGTGTGAGCCTCACTCGGTGTGTGTGTGTGTGAGCCTCGCTCGGTGCGTGTGTGTGTGTGTGTGTGTGTGAGCCTCGCTCGGTGCGTGTGTGTGTGTGAGCCTCGCTCGGTGCGTGTGTGTGTGTGAGCCTCGCTCGGTGCGTGTGTGTGTGAGCCTCGCTCGGTGTGTGTGTGTGCCTGTGTGTGCCTGTGTGTGCGTGTGTGTGCGTGTGTGTGTGTGTGTGTGTGTGTGTGTGTGTGTGTGTGTGTGTGTGTGTGTGTGTGTGTGTGTGTGTGTGTGTGTGTGTGTGTGTGTGTGTGTGTGTGTGTGTGTGTGTGCGTGCGTGCGTGCGTGCGGTCGGTCGATCGATTTCCTGGAGGAGCGAGGTGAAACGTGACTCACTCACCGCTAACACAGCGAGTCTGCTCTTTCGTTGGGGAAACTGCCGACAGAATCACAAGCCCTTCCTGCGGCTAAATACTCTCTTTATTGACTCCAGGCCCTCTGCCTCCCTGCAGGAGTCAGCTGCCATTTTAGAACATGCCTTTAGCCGTCTGATTGGCAGCTGAGTTACAAATTTAAAGGGACCCCCAGCATGTGCTGACGTCTGCACCACTCCTGTCCACCGCTGCAGTTGGAGTTACTGGGCATACAGACATTCGGCAGGGAACGGCCTCCCTCCCCCCCGCACCCCCCCCCCCCCCCCTTCCCCCCCCCCACCCCTGGCCTCCCCACAGTCACCAAGTCCTGTAACGCGATCTGCAGCTCTGAGGAAACTTCCAAGTCCGAGCCCACAGCACACCCCCTCCCCTCAGTAATTAACCACAGAATGTGGAAAATGTACCGTGCTGAGTCTCACTCAGAGCTGACTGATGGAGATGCTGGAAGCTTGTGTAGAAACACACTGCTGCAGGAGCTCAGTTGGTCAGGCAGGCAGCATCTGCGCAGGGAATGCACAGACAAAGCTTCGGGGCGGTACACTTCTTCAGATCATTGGCTTAATCGGGGGGAGGGGGAAGAAAGCTGGAAACTGGGAGTCGGACAAGGTCTGGCAAGCAATGGGTGGGAGAGGGGGGGCAATGGGTGGGAGAGGAGGAAGCAATGGGTGGGAGAGGGGGAAGCAATGGGTGGGAGAGGGGGAAGCAATGGGTGGGAGAGGGGGAAGCAATGGGTGCTGGGGGGGGATGTAGGGTGATGGTGTGGGAGGCTGGGGGGAAAGATGTAGGGTGACTGGTCTGGGGGGGGGGGTGTAGGGTGATAGGGGTGGAAGACTGGGGGAAAGGTGTGTGCACAGGGTGGGGTGGGGGGGGCAGGGTGAAGTGCACAGCAAGCTCCCACTGAGTTGAGTTTATTGTCACATGTACTGAGGCATAGTGAGGAGTGTTTGTTGCGTGCTGACCCGCGTCAGCTGGTGACCAGGTGGTGGGTTTCGGGTTTGCTGATGAACCTGGTCAGCTCCTGTTTTGCACGATCTACACTGGGAGAGTTGAGATGGGGTTTGAAGTGAATGTTCCGTCCCCTCGGTGCTGTGGACAGCATCAGCCTGGGCTGTCCAAGGTGACCGAAGTAGCACTGCGGCACGGGCTGGTGGCTGGGTGGGGATGCTCCCTGACTCCCTCCCTGTGGCCCGTCTACCTGGGTCTATGCTACGTGATGTCCTATCCAGCTCTTGCTCCATCCCCCATCAGTTAGGGTATTTGGAAATAGTTGGGACGTTATTACAATTGTCCAAGAAATTGGAGAGGACACACTTGGGAATATTGTGTTCAGTTTTGGTTCAGGAAAGACGCCATTAAGCTGGATGGAGTGCAGAGAAGATTTACATGATGTTGTCAAGCCTTGAGGCACTGAGCTACAGGGTGAGGTTGAGCAAGCTACGAGTTTATTCCTTGGAGTGCAGGAGCCCGAGGGGTGATTTTATAGATGTATTTAATATCATGAGGGGGATAGATAGAGTGCATGCAGAGTTTTTCCCCCTCTAGGTTAGGGAATCCAGAAGCAGCAGATGTAGGTTTAGGGTGAGAGGGGAACAATTTAACAGGAAAGTGAGGGGCAACTTTCTCGTGGTGGGTGTATGCCAGAGGAGGTAGTTGAGGCACTGTAACAACATATACAAGACACCTGGACTGGTACATGGATAGGAAAGGTTTGGAGGAATATGGGCTAAATGTGGGCAAATGGGACTGGCTTAGTTGGAACATTTTGCCGGGCTGAAGTTTCTGCTTCTGTGCTCTACGACTCCGACTGTGAATGAGAGCCAATTGTGAAATGCACTCCCTGAACCTGTGTGCGTTTGGGGTCCTGTGAAGCTGACCCACCTGCCTCATTGGCTGCCCCTCGTGACCCAGGGTCAGCCTCGGCTCCCTCAGGCACTCAGGGCTTATTTATGTCCAATCAACATGTCAGTGTGTTTTTGATCTGATTTTTGAGGCTGAGTTATCAGTCTATCTCAGTCTGAAGAAGGGTCACCCATTCCTTCTCTCCTGAGATGCTGCCTGACCTGCCGAGTTACTCCAGCACTTTGTGGTACAGTCTATCTCAGTTGATCACTTGCTTCAGAAGTTTGTTTTTGAGGAGTTTGCATCTCTCTTCAGGATCCATAGAAACACAGGGCAGTGCAGTGCAGAAACAGGCCCTTGTATGTCAAATTAGACCAACCCCATCTACACGGGTGTAGGAAGGAACTGCAGATGCTGGTTTAAACCGAAGATAGACACAAGGTGTTGGAGCACATCAGCGGAACTCGGGTCTGAAGAAAGGTCTCGACCCGAAATGTCACCCATTCCTTCTCTCCAGGGATGCTGCCTGTCCCTTCTGCACATGATCTGTATCCCTCCATTCCTGCCTCTTCATGTGACTAAATGGCTCCTAAATGTTGATGATGTATCTGCTTCCACCACCTCCCCCCAACAGCACCCGCCAGGCACCCACCACCTTGCCGAGCAGCACCCGCCAGGCACCCACCACCCTCCCCCCAACAGCACACGCCAGGCACCCACCACCTTCCACAACAGCACCCGCCAGGCACCCACCACCATCCCCCCAACAGCACCCGCCAGGCACCCACCACCTTCCCCTGAGCAGCACACGCCAGGCGCCCACCACCCTCCCCCCAACAGCACCCGCCAGGCACCCACCACCCTCCCCCCAACAGCACACGCCAGGCACCCATCACCTTCCCCAACAGCACCCGCCAGGCACCCACCACCCTCCCCCAACAGCACACGCCAGGCACCCATCACCTTCCCCAACAGCACAAGCCAGGCACCCAACACCCTCCCCCCAACAGCACACGCCAGGCACTCATCACCTTCCCCAACAGCACACGCCAGGCGCCCACCACCCTCCCCCAACAGCACACGCCAGGCACCCACCACCCTCCCCCCAACAGCACACGCCAGGCACCCATCACCTTCCCCAACAGCACACGCCAGGCGCCCACCACCCTCCCCCCAACAGCACACGCCAGGCACCCACCACCCTCCCCCCAACAGCACACGCCAGGCACCCATCACCTTCCCCAACAGCACATGCCAGGCACCCACCACCCTCCCCCAACAGCACACGCCAGGCACCCATCACCTTCCCCAACGGCACATGCCAGGCACCCATCACCTTCCCCAACAGCACACGCCAGGCACCCATCACCTTCCCCAACAGCACACGCCAGGCACCCATCACCTTCCACAACAGCACACGCCAGGCACCCATCACCTTCCCCAACAGCACACGCCAGGCACCCATCACCTTCCCCAACAGCACACGCCAGGCACCCATCACCTTCCCCAACAGCACACGCCAGGCACCCACCACTCTATAAAAACACACTTGCTACGCACATCTCCTTTAAATATTCTCTCGTGTTTGACATTTCTACCTGGGGGAAAGTGCTCTCCCAACCTGTAGCTCTCATCAGTCTATATGCTTCTCTCAGGGTTCCTTCTCATCCTCTGCTCCAGTGAAAACAATCTGTTTCTTCCAGCTTCCCCTTGTTGCTAATGCCCCCTAATCCAGGTAGCATTCGGGTAAACCTCTCCAAAGCCTCCACATCCATCCTGTAATGGGGCGACGAGAACTGCACGCAATACTCCAAGTACAGCCTGACCAAACTCCAATAGAGATGTGTCGTGACTCACTGACGTTTGAGCAAAACACACAGTGCTGGAGTAACTCAGCGGGTCAGGCAGCATCTGTGGAGAACACGGATAGGTGACGTTTCACAGAGTGCCGGAGTAACTCAGCGGGTCAGGCAGCATCTCTGGAGAACATGGATAGCCTCCAGGTCGAGGCCATTCTTCAGACCAGGCAACGTCACGTTGGGAGGGGGGTTGCTACTGAAACAGCGGCGGTGGTAGTGGAGTGTTGGCTCCAGTGACCAGGGAGCTTACCGGCTGGTGGTTACTGACTAGTTACTGGCTGGTGGTTATTGACTAGTTGCCAGCTAGTTACTGCTGCTGGTTATTAGCTCGTTACTGCTGGTGGTTATTGGCTAGTTACTGACTGGTGGTTATTGACTAGTTACTGCTGGCAGTTATTGACTAGTTACTGCTGCTGGTTATTAGCTCGCTACCACTGGTGGTTATTGGCTAGTTACTGACTGGTGGTTATTGACTAGTTACTGCTGGCAGTTATTGACTAGTTACCGCTGGTGGTGGGTCATTTTTTAACAAGGCGTTGCCTAGATATGGATTGTGCAAAGAGCTGTAGAGATGTGGTTTGATATGTGGTCAAGTGATGACGGCATGGGAGCACGCACTGTGCCTGGAGCATCAGCTTCTGGGTGGCACAAAGTACAGATGCTGCCTTCAATGCCACTGACTGGGTTTAATCCTGACCTCTGCTGCTGTCTGTGTGGAGTTTGCTCGTTCTCCCTGTTTCCTCTGGGTGTTCCTGTTTACTCCCACATCCCAAAGATGTGCGGGTTTATAGGCTAATTGGCATCTGTAAATTGTCCCAGTGTTTAGGGAGTGGATAGAACTGGTGTGAACGTCTGATCGATGGTCAGCGTGGACTCGGTGGGCTGAAGGGCCTGTTTTCATGCTGCATCTCTAAACTAAACTAATTCAATGTTAATGTGTCATGGACCAGTGGGCAGAGGGTGGGAGATTGCTCGTGGAGAAGGGGCTTCAGTGGTGGTCTTGGTGAACAGCAGAGGTGGTGGGAGCGTGGGGTGGGCCCCATGGTCTTTCTCGATGCCGAGAGTGCCTGTCCTTTGCTGCAGGGTCTTGCCCCGTACACAGTTTTTGCAAACACAGTTTCTTCACATTCCCTATTAATTGTTTGCACAAAGTCTTTACATTTTCTGCCCAACCTCTCCCAACACATCATTTGGTCTCCCGATCGCTGGCCACATCTGGATATCGTCCTTCAGTGACTGGAGTGGCGTTGAAGGACCAGGCTCCCACTCAGCATCTTCCTGTCTCATGTAAACGTAGACCAGTACAACACAGGAACAGGCCCTTCGGCCCACAATGTCTGTGCCTAACATGATGCCAAGTTACTCTCCCCTGCCTGCACTTGATCCATATCCCTCCATTCCCTGCATATCCATGTGCCTGTCTAAAAGCCCCATAAACGCCGTTATGGCACTCCACTTTTCTGTTTCGAGCCGTGGAACCATTCAGCACCGAAACAGGCTCTGCTTCTCAACCCTGCCGATCAAGGTGCCTCGTGTCTGCTGGTCCCATTTCCCAGCGTTGGGACCATGTGCCTCCACACATTCCCTGTCCATAGCCGAGTGCCCATTAAATGTGAGGATGATGTAGATGGAAAGTACAAGTGGAAGTGTGACCAGGCAGATGAGGGATGTTCCAGAGTCAGATAACAGCAGGGAAAAAGCTGCCCTGCAATCTGGTGGTGTGCGCATACAAGCTGTTGCATCTACTGCCCGAGGGAGAGGGGAGAGGGTGTAGACTGTGAGGCACCAGATCATTGGGTCTACAGGTAACGCAAGGCAGAGATGCAGTCAAGTTCCTGAATTATTCCAAGTCTCTCTTGCTAAATAACAGTGGTGATTTGGTTCACCGTGAGACACAGGAGCACAACCTGGTCAATCGGCCCGCCACTCAATCATGGCAGATCCCCTTTCCCTCTCAACCCCATCTCCTGCCTTCTCCCCGTGACCCGGCCGGTGGCACCAGACGCGGTTTATTGCCGGTCAGTCCCATGCCAGTGAGGGAGTGGTTAGCTCAGCATGTGTCAAAATAATAATAATAATAATAATACATTTATTTTATATAGCGCCTTATCACATGCTCAAAGCGCTTTTACAAAAACAATTAACATAGAAACAAACAGACAAACTATCCTGACGGAAAAGCGGCGAATACTCAACGCCAGCGTCCTCTCACGTCAGGGTCCGGCAGTAGACATTAAAAAGCACAAGACACACAGATATAATTTTTTACACAAAACAGCCATCACAGTGATTGCTCTAGGCATACCCTCACTGTGATGGAAGGCAAAGTCTTATCTCCTCCTCATTCTTCTCCCGTGGTGCCACGAGGTGATCGAGGCTCCCAACTTTTTGAAGCCCCCACCGGGCGATGGAAAGTCCCAGGGCCGAGCCGAGCAGGCCGATGAAGTTCCTGAGCCCCCACCGGGCGATGGAAAGTCCCAGGGCCGAGCCGAGCAGGCCGATGAAAGTCCTGAGCCCCCACCGGACGATGGAAAGTCCCAGGGCCAAGCCGAGCCGAGCAGGCCGATGAAGTTCCTGAGCCCCCACCGGGCGATGGAAAATCCCAGGGCCGAGCCGAGCAGGCCGATGAAAGTCCTGAGCCCCCACCGGGCGATGGAAAGTGCTGCGGCCGAGCCATGCAGGGCGATGAAGGGCCTGCGGGCGGGTCGATCATACCTCGCGCTTCGGGGCGGTCGAAGCTGCTACGGCTGGAGCTCCCAAAAGCCGGTCGCCAGCCAGGGACCTGCGAACTCCTGATGTTGCGGTCTGCAGGGCCCACGGCCGAAGCCTCCGAGATGGTAAGTCCAGGCCCTGCGACCGGAGTCTTTGAGGTCGATCCCAGCTGGAGGCCGCCGACTCCACGATGTTAGGCCGTAGCGCGAACGGAGATACGACACGGTAAAGGTCGCATCTCCGTTGAGGAGGAGATTTGAAAAAAAGGTTTCCCCCAACCCCCCCACCACCCCCCAACATACACAGAATTAAAAATAAAACAAAACGTACATTTAACAACGACATTGACAAAAAAACGGAGAGACTGCCGGTGAGCCGCAGCTGCAGAACACAGCCACGCCCCCCACAAATAAGTTTCATGAAACGCGAGTGACAGTTAACATTCAAGCAACAACTTGTCAGACAGGCAATGAAGAGGCTCCACATGCAGTCTCTGTGCATCATTGATGGCATAAATGTGTTGTGGTTCACGCACGCTTGTTCATACCAATCCAGCAGTCTGTAATCTTCCTGTCAACAGTGTCCCGCACATTAAACCCAAGACACCCAGGTGCTCAGGTTGTTGTCTCCGGGGGTCATTGTACACCCGGTGGGTGCTGGTGGGGAAGTGTACACCAGGTGGGTGCTAGTGGGGAAGTGTGCCAAGGTAGAGCACGGTCCCCACAGGGTGCGGTGCTGCCTGTGATCACAACAGGATGGGGGGCATCTCCGTTCCCACACGGCCCCTGGTCCACTGCTCACACCCCATCACCGATCTCACTGCCGGCAACCGCCGAGAACACCAGGAAACACTGCTGGGAATCTGGGACTGGAGCACGGATAACCTACCCACCGAGGCTGCTGGCTACCGCAGGCATGAGCCAGAGACCTGATGTAAACAGTCCCCCCCTCCCGCCCTCCGTCTCTCCCCCCCTCCCCCCCCTCCGTCTCTCCCCCTTCCCCCCTCCCCCCTCCATCTCTCCCCCCTCCATCCCCCTCCCCCCCTCCGTCTCTCCCTCCCTCCCCCTCCCCATCCCTCCCCTCCTTCCGTCTCTCCCCCCCCTCTCCTCCCTCCCTCCCCCCTCCCTCCCTCCCCCCCTCCGTCTCTCCCCCCCCCTCCGTCTCTCCCCCCTCCCTCAGTCTCTCCCCCCTCCCTCTGTCTCTGCCCCCCTCCGTCTCTCCCCCCTCCGTCTCTCCCCCCCTCCGTCTCTCCCCCCTCCGTCTCTCCCCCCCTCCGTCTCTCCCCCCCTCCGTCTCTCCCCCCCTCCGTCTCTCCCCCCCTCCGTCTCTCCCCCCCTCCGTCTCTCCCCCCCTCCGTCTCTCCCCCCCTCCGTCTCTCCCCCCCTCCGTCTCTCCCCCCCCTCCGTCTCTCCCCCCCCTCCGTCTCTCCCCCCCCTCCGTCTCTCCCCCCCCTCCGTCTCTCCCCCCCCTCCGTCTCTCCCCCCCCTCCGTCTCTCCCCCCCCTCCGTCTCTCCCCCCCTCCGTCTCTCCCCCCCTCCGTCTCTCCCCCCCTCCGTCTCTCCCCCCCTCCGTCTCTCCCCCCCTCCGTCTCTCCCCCCCTCCGTCTCTCCCCCCCCTCCGTCTCTCCCCCCCCTCCGTCTCTCCCCCCCCTCCGTCTCTCCCCCCCCTCCGTCTCTCCCCCCCCTCCGTCTCTCCCCCCCCTCCGTCTCTCCCCCCCCTCCGTCTCTCCCCCCCCTCCGTCTCTCCCCCCCCTCCGTCTCTCCCCCCCCTCCGTCTCTCACCCCCCTCCGTCTCTCCCCCCCCTCCGTCTCTCCCCCCTCCGTCTCTCCCCCTCCGTCTCTCCCCCCTCCGTCTCTCCCCCCTCCGTCTCTCCCCCCTCCGTCTCTCCCCCCCCTCCGTCTCTCCCCCCCCTCCGTCTCTCCCCCCCTCCGTCTCTCCCCCCCCTCCGTCTCCCCCCCCTCCGTCTCTCCCCCCCCTCCGTCTCTCCCCCCCCTCCGTCTCTCCCCCCCTCCGTCTCTCCCCCCCTCCGTCTCTCCCCCCCCTCCGTCCCTCCCTCCCTCCGTCTCTCCCTCCCTCCGTCTCTCCCTCCCTCCGTCTCTCCCTCCCTCCGTCTCTCCCCCCCTCCGTCTCTCCCCCCCTCCGTCTCTCCCCCCCTCCGTCTCTCCCCCCCTCCGTCTCTCCCCCCCTCCGTCTCTCCCCCCCTCCGTCTCTCCCCCCCTCCGTCTCTCCCCCCTCCGTCTCTCCCCCCCTCCGTCTCTCCCCCCCTCCGTCTCTCCCCCCCTCCGTCTCTCCCCCCCTCCGTCTCTCCCCCCCTCAGTCTCTCCCCCCCTCCGTCTCTCCCCCCCTCCGTCTCTCCCCCCCTCCGTCTCTCCCCCCCTCCGTCTCTCCCCCCCTCCGTCTCTCCCCCCCTCCGTCTCTCCCCCCCTCCGTCTCTCCCCCCCTCCGTCTCTCCCCCCCTCCGTCTCTCCCCCCCTCCGTCTCTCCCCCCTCCGTCTCTCCCCCCCCTCCGTCTCTCCCCCCCCTCCGTCTCTCCCCCCCCTCCGTCTCTCCCCCCCCTCCGTCTCTCCCCCCCCTCCGTCTCTCCCCCCCCTCCGTCTCTCCCCCCCCTCCGTCTCTCCCCCCCCTC
The DNA here is from genome assembly GCF_053455715.1 of Rhinoraja longicauda. NCBI lineage: Eukaryota > Metazoa > Chordata > Chondrichthyes > Rajiformes > Arhynchobatidae > Rhinoraja > Rhinoraja longicauda. Next base: position 159,709 of record NC_135993.1, on the reverse strand, counting down.
CGTCTCTCCCCCCCCTCCGTCTCTCCCCCCCCTCCGTCTCTCCCCCCCTCCGTCTCTCCCCCCCCTCCGTCTCTCCCCCCCCTCCGTCTCTCCCCCCCCTCCGTCTCTCCCCCCCCTCCGTCTCTCCCCCCCCTCCGTCTCTCCCCCCCTCCGTCTCTCCCCCCCCTCCGTCTCTCCCCCCCCTCCGTGTCTCCCCCCCCTCCGTGTCTCCCCCCCCTCCGTCTCTCCCCCCCCTCCGTCTCTCCCCCCCCTCCGTCTCTCCCCCCCCTCCGTGTCTCCCCCCCCTCCGTGTCTCCCCCCCTCCGTGTCTCCCCCCCTCCGTCCCTCCCCCCCCTCCGTCCCTCCCCCCCCTCCGTCCCTCCCCCCCCTCCGTCCCTCCCCCCCCTCCGTCCCTCCCCCCCCTCCGTCCCTCCCCCCCCTCCGTCTCTCCCCCCCCTCCGTCTCTCCCCCCCCCCTCCGTCTCTCCCCCCCCTCCGTCTCTCCCCCCCTCCGTCTCTCCCCCCCTCCGTCTCTCCCCCCCTCCGTCTCTCCCCCCCTCCGTCTCTCCCCCCCTCCGTCTCTCCCCCCCTCCGTCTCTCCCCCCCTCCGTCTCTCCCCCCCCTCCGTCTCTCCCCCCCTCCGTCTCTCCCCCCCTCCGTCTCTCCCCCCCTCCGTCTCTCCCCCCCTCCGTCTCTCCCCCCCCTCCGTCTCTCCCCCCCTCCGTCTCTCCCCCCCTCCGTCTCTCCCCCCCTCCGTCTCTCCCCCCCCTCCGTCTCTCCCCCCCCTCCGTCTCTCCCCCCCCTCCGTCTCTCCCCCCCCTCCGTCTCTCCCCCCCCTCCGTCTCTCCCCCCCTCCGTCTCTCCCCCCCCCTCCGTCTCTCCCCCCCCTCCGTCTCTCCCCCCCCTCCGTCTCTCCCCCCCCTCCGTCTCTCCCCCCCCTCCGTCTCTCCCCCCCCTCCGTCTCTCCCCCCCTCCGTCTCTCCCCCCCTCCGTCTCTCCCCCCCTCCGTCTCTCCCCCCCTCCGTCTCTCCCCCCCTCCGTCTCTCCCCCCCCTCCGTCTCTCCCCCCCCTCCGTCTCTCCCCCCCCTCCGTCTCTCCCCCCCCTCCGTCTCTCCCCCCCCTCCGTCTCTCCCCCCCCTCCGTCTCTCCCCCCCCTCCGTCTCTCCCCCCCCTTCCGTCTCTCCCCCCCCTCCGTCTCTCCCCCCCCCTCCCCTCCCTCCCTCCCTCCGTCTCTCCCCCCCCCCCTGTGTCACTGTGACGTAGTGTGGGATCCTGCCTGTAGGCGTTGCTGGTGAGGAGCCGTGTACGCTGGCACTGCCCGCGTGTGATCATTTAAACGGGTCGGGACAAAGGGAATGCGAGTTAGTTCTGTTAGTGTGGGAGTGTCACTTTAATGGGGCTTCCGATGTGCATCACACACCGGCCCGGCTGTTTTATTGTTTGCTTGCTCTCACACAGCTCTGCTCCCCCCTCCCTCCCTTGCTCTGTTGGCAGTGCCAATGGTTTTGTGTAGCTCGGCCTCCCTGCTCCTTCCCCTGTCTCCATCACAAATACATCTGGGGGAGGTGGACACTGACAGGGGGGGCTCAGCTTGGGCTGCAGAGGCTGGGGCTTTTGTTTGTGTCCTCTCACCCGATGGAGAGGGTGAGTGAGTGGAGAGTGAATGTGAGTGTAGAGAGAGGGTGGCTGTCGGCAGCAAGGCTAGAGAGAGGGGAGAGAGAGGGAGAGTGTGTGGGTCTGGGGAGAGAGAGAGGGAGGGACTGTATATGTATCTGGGGAGAGAGAGGGAGAGTGTGTGTTGTGGGGAGAGAGAGGGAGGGGGAGAGTGGGGTTGTGTAAACTCTCTGCTGTTGAACCCACGGTGTGGGGATGGCATGTATGGGCTGCTGGGACCCAGTGTTAGCTGTGTGTTCCTGCTGTGCTTGGTGCCAGCTGTGCTCCCCTTCCATCTCTGCGGGTTTGTGCTGCGGACTCTGAGCCCCTCCCCTGGCCTGGCCTGGCCTGGCCTGCCTCCATCTGCTGCCTGTGTCCGTGTGACAGAGACCTTTCACAGTGGCAGCATCACGACCACTCTGCTGCGGAACACAGACACTGCTGCAGTTTCCCCAGCAGGGTCACGGGATGGTGATCAGGATGGTCCTTCAATGCTCGTCTTCTCATTATTACGTTACGGGAGGTCAGTCTGTCACTGCCTCAACCGTTACTGGGCTGCCCCCTCCCACCCTCGGCACATCCTCGGCTACTAGCAGCCGACTAACGGCAACCGTCCACACAAGCTCCCGGTCACGATGGTGACCAGTCTGAAGAAAGGTCCTGCCCAGAAATGTCACTTGTCCATGTTCTCCACAGATGCTGCCTGACCCGCTGAGTTACTCCAGCACTCTGTGAAACGTCACCTATCCATGTTCTCCACAGATGCTGCCTGACCCGCTGAGTTACTCCAGCACTCTGTGAAACGTCACCTATCCATGTTTTCAACAGATGCTGTGGAGTTAGTCCAGCATTTTATTGTTTTCTTTCTGTAGACCAGCGTCTTGCAACTAATTTTGCCTTTCTGGATCGGTGAGCAGAGGGGACTTTTGTTTTTGCCACTATGTTGTCTTTTATAATTTATTGAACTTTTTCTTGTTTATGATGTTATTTTCTCAGTACTATGTTTGCATGCCTGTTGGTCTGCTTGTGGCCTCCTGTACCTGTAGTCACAGTCACACAGCAGGGAACCTGGCCCTTCAGCCTAACCTGCCCATGCTGACCAAGGCCACTGCCTGTGCACCTGTCCGAAGGTCAAGGAGCCTCTGGCAATGGGAGAGGTCGGGTCCCACGTACCCCTCATACCCCTCATACCCCTCATACCCCTCATACCCCTCTCGCAGGTCGGGTCCCACGTACCCCTCATACCCCTCATACCCCTCTCGCAGGTCGGGTCCCACCAAAGATATTAGAGGAGCAAGATGGACCACTCCGTTGAAATCGCCTAGACTGAAGTGTAGTAAGCAAAGGAGCGTGACGTCCGCCATTTTAGTAAGCAAAACCCGCCGCTCGCTCCGCTTCTCACAGTGTAATCAGTGTTTTGGGGGAACAGTGTGTGTGATGATACCATTAAAATGTAGAATATATCTCATCTGTCAATTCACAGATTTTTGATATTTAAAAAAAAAAAATGTTTCTGCCTACTAAAATGGCGCCATGACATGCTACGGATTTTAGGGACGAGTGGTCTATCTTTCTCCTCTAGTATCTTTGGTCGCACATATCCCTCCCGCTGGTGGGGTCCACATACCCCTCCCGCCTGCCGACCTTCCCAACTAGCCGGCAGCTTCCTTCCCATGAACTGGCGAGGTGGTCACCTTTTCACTCAGGATGGTGGGTGTGTGGAACAAGCTGCCGGAGGAGGTGGTAGATACAATGACATTGAAAAGACAGGTACATGGACAGGTACATGGACAGGAAAGGTTTAGAAGGATATGGGCCAACACGGGCAGGTGAGACGTGTAGATAGGGCATCTTGGTTGGCATGGGCAGGTTGGGCTGAAGGGCCTGTATCTGTGCTGTTTGACTCTGACTGTGGTGGGTTGCAGAGGTGTTTGGATCATTGCTCCATGACAGAGGTCCCGTACACAACGGGCCGCCATGTTTCCTGCTACAGCGGCAGTGCCGTGCAGAGGTGTGTGTTCCAGCTGTGGCTCTCGCTGGGACGTCCCGAGCTTGGCAAAGTTGCTGCAGAAACACACACTGTCTTTGGGGCCAAGCCTGTTGGCGCAGAGTTGTGGTGGAGTCGTGGCTGCACTTCCAGAGAGAGGGTAGACACAAAATGCTGGAGTAACTCAGTGGGACAGGCAGCATCTCAGGGGAGAAGGAATGGGTGATGTTTCGGATCGAGACCCTTCTTCAGACAGACTTTCAGATAGAGACTAGTTTAAAACTTAAAGTATCTGCAGATGCAAGTTTACAAAAAAACAACACCATGTGCTGGAGTAACTAGGCGGGTCAGGCAGCGTCTGTGGAGAACATGGATAGGTGACGTTTCACAGAGTGTTGGAGTAACTCAGCGGGTCAGGCAGCAGCTGTGGAGAACGTGGACAGGGATGGTTTGGATCTTCAGGCTGATCGTTGTGGAGGTGTGGGCATGAGGGGGCCTGGTGAGTAATGGGTGGCTAGAGGTGAAGAAGGGTGATTGGCAGTGGCTTGGACCAAGGCCAGAGAAGAAGGGAAGCCAAGTGCAGAATCTCTTGTTACAGGTACAGAGGAAGTGCAGATTAAAAACTATCAAGGGGTGTTGCGAGGTGCATTGATGTAGAGATTGGACATCTGATTACACCAGGCAGGTTGCTGTTCCTGAATGTGCTTTCAAGCTTTTGATCTTCTATGTGATGGGAGAGGTGATGGTGAGAATGACGGTGTATCCTTGATTCTGTCGGCTGCTTTCCCGAGGCAGCGTGAGGTGTAGATGGAGTCGATGGTGGGGAATCTGATCTGTGTGATGGACTGGGCCACATCTGCAACTCTCTGCAATTTCTGGTGTTTTTGGGCAGAGCTGTTGCCAAGCCAAGCTGTAATGCATCCAGATCGGATGTTTTCTCCAGCATATCTGTACAGATTGGTAAGAGTTATTGGAGATGTGCCACATTTCCTGGGCTTTCTGCAGCAGTAGAGGCCTTGTTGTGCTTTCTTGGCCATGCAGCTCTCTGCCATGGTCACGACCGCTGATGCTGATTGGGATTACTCCACCCTGCTCCCTGAAGTCCAGCAACAGCTCCTTCATGTTGCTGACACTGAGGGAGAGGGTATTAACATGACACTCTGCTCCCCATCTCATCTCCTTGCTGAACTGCTCCTTGTTTGAGATACGGCCCACCACATCAGTGTCACCTGGAGACTTGCAGATGGAGTTTGAGCAGGCGTGAGTGCAAGGGAGCTCAATAACGGGGCTGGGACCACATCCTTGTGGGGCACTGGTGTTGACAGTTATTGTGGAGGATATTTTGTCTTATTGAGGTGCTCAGTCGTGTCACTCCATGGGCCACAAACTACGCTGCTCATTGGGTCGGGGAGAAATAATTGGACCCACACGAGGGTAATGGGACTGGTTTAGGGGTAAGGAGACTGGTTTAGGGTAAGGGGACTGGTTTAGGGGTAAGGGGACTGGTTTAGGGGTAAGGGGACTGGTTTTGGGGTAAGGGGACTGGTTTAGGGGTAAGGGGACTGGTTTAGGGGTAAGGGGACTGGTTTAGGGGTAAGGGGACTGGTTTAGGGTAAGGAGACTGATTTAGGGTAATGACACTGGTTTAGGGGTAAGGGGACTGGTCTAGGGTATGGGGACTGGTTTAGGGGTAAGGGGACTTCTTCACTGCCTGCTGAACCTGCACGCTTACTTTCAGTGATTGATGTACAAGCACACCCAAGTCTCATTGTACCTCCCCTTTTCCTAATCTGACACCATTCAGATAATAATCTGCCGCCTTATTCTTGCCACCAAAGTGGATAACCTCACATTTATCCACATTATACTGCATCTGCCATGCACCTGCCAGCTCACCCAAGTCACCCTGCAGCCTCATAGCATCCTCCTCGCAGCTCACACTGCCACCCAGCTTTGTGTCATCCGCAAACTTGGAGATATCACATTTAATTCCCTCGTCCAAATCGTTAATATATATTGTAAATAACTGGGGTCCCAGCACCGAGCCTTGCGGCACCCACTAGTCATTGTCTGCCATTCTGAAAAGGACCCGTTAATTCCTACTCTTTGCTTCCTGTCTGCCAACCAGTTCTCTATCCATGTCTATACCCTACCCCCAATACCACGTGCTCTAATTTTGCACCTCTTGTGTGGGACCTTGTCAAAGGCTTTTTGCAAGTCCAGATATACCACATCCAGTGGCTCTCCCTTATCCATTCTACTTGTTACATCCTCAACAAATTCCAGAAGATTAGTCAAGCATGATTTCCCCTTCATAAGGAGCTTCATTAAAGAAAACTTATCTTGGAACCACAAGACATTGGGGTGGGTGATTAATAACTCCGTCAGCGTTCTTGACTAGAAAGCAAAGAAAATGGGTGTGCTGAAAATCTAAAACAAAAGCAAAATACTGGAACCACATCGAGTCTCCCTAGCTTTCTCGTGCTTGCTTTGCCCACAGCCCACACGTCTGCATAAGAATGTGGCGCAGCAGGTAGTGCTGCTGCCTGGCAACACCAGATACCCGGGTTTGATCCTGACCGCGGGTGCTGTCTGTGTGGAGTTTGCACGCCCTCCCTATGACCACGTAGGTTCCTCCAGGTGCTCGTTTCCTTTTGTTTTTCATTTCAAAGACGTGCAAGTTTGTGGGTGAAGATTGAACCTGGTCTCTGGCCTGTGAGGCAGCAACTCTACTGCTGCACCACTGTGCCACCCTCCCATTAATTGTCTCTCCCCTTGCCTACGACTGCTCTCCAAGGACATCACCTCATATTTCTCCAGATAAAATCCCAACTGACCAGACTGTCCATAAAGAGCCCTTCGGCCCAGCAATTCCACACTGACCACACTGACCACTAGGTACATGTACAACTACACATTTCATTTTATTCTCCACAAATTCCCTTCAGCTACTGTCAGATTTTGCCCGCTCCCTCTATGTCCAGAGTATTTTTTACAGGGACCAATTATGGGATGTGGGAGGGAACAGGAGCTGCAAAAAAACGCTTGTGGTCCAGACCCCGGGATTGAACTGGCCGCTGGAGCCACGACACTGTCCTCTGGCCCATGCCCTGTGGTCAGTCAGAGTCACAGAGCCAGGCCCTTTGGCCCACCGATTCCACCACCCACACACTGGTTCTACGCTGCACCAGGGATAAACTGCGTGTCGTGATAGGTCCCGATTTCCTAACCTATCCCATTACAATCCACACACTTTTGTTTTACCTGCACTCTCTGTAAGTATTACGCTGTGACACTATATTCTTTCCTCTGATATTTTTCTCATTGCACTACTTGAATTTGTCATGAGATACAGCGCGGAAACAGGCCCTTCGGCCCACTGGGTCCGCACCGCCCAGCGATCCCCGCACATTAACACTATCCTACACACACTAGGGACAATTTTTATTTATGTTTTACATTTGTGTGGGGCTTGATTGGACTTGTGTTTGGTGTGATTTGGCTGGATACAGCGCAAAGTTTATAACCATATAACCATATAACCATATAACAACTACAGCACGGAAACAGGCCCGTTCGGCCCTACCAGTCCACGCCGACCACTCTCTCTGACCTAGTCTCATCTACCTACTCTCAGACCATAACCCTCTAATCCCCTCTTATCCATATACCTATCCAATTTACTCTTAAATAATAAAATCGAGCCTGCCTCCACCACTTCCACCGGAAGCCCATTCCATACAGCCACCACCCTCTGAGTAAAGAAGTTACCCCTCATGTTACCCCTAAACTTTTGTCCCTCAATTCTGAAGCTATATCCCCTTGTTGGAATCTTCCCCACTCTCAAAGGGAAAAGCCTACCCACGTCAACTCTGTCCGTCCCTCTTAAAATTTAAAAAACCTGTATCAAGTCCCCCCTCAACCTTCTACGCTCCAAAGAATAAAGACCCAACCTGTTCAACCTCTCTCTGTAGCTTAAGTGCTGAAACCCAGGCAACATTCTAGTAAATCTCCTCTGTACCCTCTCCATTTTGTCGACATCCTTCCTATAATTTGGCGACCAAAACTGCACACCATACTCCAGATTCGGCCTCACCAATGCCTTGTACAATTTTAACATTACATCCCAACTTCTATATTCGATGCTCTGATTTATAAAGACAAGCATACCAAATGCCTTCTTCACCACCCTATCCACATGGTCACTGGGAGAATATGCAAACTCCTGACAGATAGTACCCTTGGTCAGGTTGGAAGCTGGGTCTGTGGCGCTGTGAGTCAGTGCCAGTGTACAGGGCTGTGGCCAAATGCAGGCAAATGGGACGAGCACGTTCCGGGCTGTGTGGCTCGAAAGAATTGTGTGCTTCCTATAATGAGGTTTTGGATGAAGAAGGGTCTCGACTCGAAATGTCAACCACTCCTTCTCTCCGGAGATGCTGCTTGTTGCTCGTGCTTGCTTTCCCCACAGTCCAGATGATGCTGAGTTGCTCCAGCGTTTTGTGTCTTCAGTGTAAACCAGCATCTGCAGTTCCTTCCTACACATGAATGATGAATATTGATGACTTGTACAACCGGCTCGTTACAACCTTGCCCTCACTAACACACCCACTAAGCCCCTCCATGTTCCCATCTGCCTGGTTGCAAGGTCTGGTTTATCACTCCCCCTGTGATGTCAGAGGCTGCAGGGAGAGCTGGGTGTTCCAGACGGGCCCAAAGAAAGGGGAGCAGTGTTTGCTTAATGTCTGTAGCGAGTCAGCCCCTTGTGACACCGTGCGATGGATGCTTCAGGCCCTGGAGTTAAATCAGCGAGCTGCCTCTTGTGTTAGTAATGGAATCCATTCTTTGGTGTTTTGGTGAAAGTTTTGCACGTGTCAGAGGTCAGCTGCAATGAGCAGCGGGTGGTGTTTGTGTTCCTGAGACGGGCGCTGGGATTCCAGCCCGACTCTTCAACACAGACGTCCGTAGTGAAGATGCCGCTGCAGCGCTGAGGACGGCCTGCTGGGCTGAAGGTGCCGTGTCCCAGGGGAGATAACGACCCACCGGCCCGTCCTCCTTGGGCCTGTCCCGAGGTGACCAGGGCCGATATTTACCCCTCGACCAGCAGTGTTGAGAGCCGCTGCCGATTGTGGGATCTTACTGTGTGCGGATGGACCGGCCTCCCATGGCCCTGTCACCGGGGACCAAACACCGGGGACCGCAGACACCGGGGACCGCAGACACCGGGGACCGCAGACACCGGGGACCGCAGACACCGGGGACCGCAGACACCGCGGACCGCAGACACCGGGGACCGCAGACACCGGGGACCGCAGACACCGGGGACCGCAGACACCGGGGACCGCAGACACCGGGGACCGCAGACACCGGGGACCGCAGACACCGGGGACCGCGGACACCGGGGACCGCGGACACCGGGGACCGCGGACACCGGGGACCGCGGACACCGGGGACCGCGGACACCGGGGACCGCGGACACCGGGGACCGCGGACACCGGGGACCGCGGACACCGGGGACCGCGGACACCGGGGACCGCGGACACCGGGGACCGCGGACACCGGGGACCGCGGACACCGGGGACCGCGACACCGGGGACTCTGACAACGGGGACCGCCGACAACGGGAACCAAACACCGGGGACCGCAGACACCGTGGACCGCAGACACCGTGGACCGCAGACACCGTGGACCGCAGACACCGTGGACCGCAGACACCGTGGACCGCAGACACCGTGGACCAAACACCGTGGACCGCAGACACCGGGGACCGCAGACACCGGGGACCGCAGACACCGGGGACCGCAGACACCGGGGACCGCAGACACCGGGGACCGCAGACACCGGGGACTCTGACACCGGGGACCGCCGACACCGGGGACCGCAGACACCGGGGACCGCAGACACCGGGGACCACAAACACCGGTGACTCTGACACTGGGGACCGCGGCACGGTGGCACTGCGGCCGTGTGAGGGGCTGGAGTGTTACAGGTCAGCTGACCACTGGGGTTGCTCTGACTGGCCCTCCATTCCACATTCACCTCTGCTCTGGCCACTGCCTCTGGGGCATCTCGCTGGTGGAGGTGTTGCAGGTCTGGTCACCACCTCCCCCAACATCCCAGGTCACCAACTAAAGGAAAGGACTGTTGTTTATTGGGTGTCCACGCCATCTCCGTGGTGCGGTGCTGAGACGGTGCCAGCCACATGTGTGCGACACAGTGTTGATGTGTCAGCCTGCATGTCCAAGTTGCCTCAATTACACGATTGTACAGATTAAACCAGATCGGGATCGGATTTCTGATCAATGAAAACATCCAGAACTGGAAATGGCGGCAGCTCAGGAGGAACGTACTGCAACCTGTTATCATCTGCTCCAGTCACCGTGTGGCAGGGTCGCATTCTCATCACCTTCTCCAAAACCTGCTCCATGCTCTAGATCCCTCCCTGGCTCACCTCACTGGCGCTGAAAGCCCACACTGGCACTGAGGGCCCACACTGGCACTGAGGGCCCACACTGGCACTGAGGGCCCACACTGGCACTGAGGGCCCACACTGGCACTGAGGGCCCACACTGGCACTGAGGGGCCCACACTGGCACTGAGGGGCCCACACTGGCACTGAGGGGCCCACACTGGCACTGAGGGGCCCACACTGGCACTGAGGGGCCCACACTGGCACTGAGGGGCCCACACTGGCACTGAGGGGCCCACACTGGCACTGAGGGGCCCACACTGGCACTGAGGGGCCCACACTGGCACTGAGGGGCCCACACTGGCACTGAGGGGCCCACACTGGCACTGAGGGGCCCACACTGGCACTGAGGGGCCCACACTGGCACTGAGGGGCCCACACTGGCACTGAGGGGCCCACACTGGCACTGAGGGGCCCACACTGGCACCGAGGGCCCACACTGGCACCGAGGGGCCCACATATAACATATAACATATAACATATAACATATAACAACTACAGCATGGAAACAGGCCTGTCCGGCCCTACCAGTCCACGCCGACCATTCTCCCTGACCTAGTCTCATCTACCTGCACTCAGACCATAACCCTCCAATCCCCTCCTATCCATATACCTATCCAATTTACTCTTAAATAATAAAATCGAGCCAGCCTCCACCACTTCCACCGGAAGCCCATTCCATACAGCCACAACCCTCTGAGTAAAGAAGTTCCCCCTCATGTTACCCCTAAACCTTTGTCCCTCAATTCTGAAGCTATGTCCCCTTGTTGGAATCTTCCCCACTCTCAAAGGGAAAAGCCTACCCACGTCAACTCTGTCCGTCCCTCTCAAAATTTTAAAAACCTCTATCAAGTCCCCCCTCAACCTTCTACGCTCCAAAGAATAAAGACCCAACCTGTTCAACCTCTCTCTGTAGCCTAAGTGCTGAAACCCAGGCAACATTCTAGTAAATCTCCTCTGTACCCTCTCCATTTTGTCGACATCCTTCCTATAATTTGCAAACCAGAACTGCACACCGTACTCCAGATTCGGCCTCACCAATGCCCTGTACAATTTCAACATTACATCCCAACTTCTATACTCAATGCTCTGATTTATAAAGGCAAGCATACCAAACGCCTTCTTCACCACCCTATCCACATGAGATTCCACCTTCAGGGAACAATGCACAGTTATTCCCAGATCCCTCTGTTCCACTGCATTCCTCAATTCCCTACCATTTACCCTGTACGTCCTATTTTGATTTGTCCTACCAAAATGCAGCACCTCACACTTATCAGCATTAAACTCCATCTGCCATCTTTCAGCCCACCCTTCCAAAAGGCCCAAGTCTCTCTGTAGACTTTGAAAATCTACCTCACTATCAACTACTCCACCTATCTTAGTATCATCTGCATATTTACTAATCCAATTTGCCACACCATCATCCAGATCATTAATGTAAATGACACACTGGCACCGAGGGGCCCACACTGGCACCGAGGGGCCCACACTGGCACGGAGGGGCCCACACTGGCACGGAGGGGCCCACACTGGCACGGAGGGGCCCACACTGGCACGGAGGGGCCCACACTGGCACTGAGGGGCCCTCACTGGCACTGAGGGCCCACACTGGCACTGAAGGCCCACAATGCCACTGGGCCGTGCTGTTGGATCCCGCCTCACCCTCGCCTCTCCCTCCCCACACCGCTGGAAGCCTCTGTCCTCTGTACAGTGTTCTCTGAAACCGTAGTCACCCAGTACGGAAACAGGCCCTTCAGCCCAACCTGCCCACGCTGACCAACATGCCCCATCTACGCTCATTCCATACACCCACCTGTCCACTGCCACACTCACCCCATCACACTCTGCCACACTCGCCCCCGTCTCTGCCGTTCCCACACCTCCCTCTCCCCTGTTTCTGCCGTTCCCACACCTCCCTCTCCCCTGTATCTGCCGTTCCTACCCCTCCCTCTCCCCTGTATCTGCCGTTCCCACCCCTCCCTCTCCCCTGTATCTGGCGTTCCCACACCTCCCTCTCCCCTGTATCTGCCGTTCCCACACCTCCCTCTCCCCTGTATCTGCCATTCCCACCTCTCCCTCTCCCCAGTATCTGCCGTTCCCACCCCTCCCTCTCCCCTGTATCTGCCGTTCCCACACCTCCCTCTCCCCAGTGCTCTCCTTCCTTGTTTTGACCTGGCCGGGTTTCGTGTGTGTGTTTGTGTGTGCGCGCGCACACTTCCTGCTCTGCTTCCTGTTGTCATTATTTTGCTCTGGGTTCCACACAGATACAACAAGCTTGTGTTTCTGTAGCAATCCGCATGACCTTGGCATGGCCGGGCTTGTTAACAAAAGGAGCAGCTCACTGCTGTAACGGTGGGTTTGACCCCAGGGTGGAGATTGGTTTAATATTGTAATGTGCACCCAGATACATTGAAAAGCTTTGTCTGTGTCACCCAGTCAAATCGGCCCGTACATGGGTACAACCAAACTGCACACAAGTACAACAGGTAGTGCAAAGAGAAAGATACATAGTGCCGCACTGTTACAGCATTACAGTTGCAGAGAAAGTGCAGATAAAAAAGTGCACGGGGTGCAATGAGATAGGTTGGAAGATTAGGACTATACCTCAGTTTGTGGCGGGAACATACATTCTGTAGTCTGTTAACAGCGGGGAAGGAGCTGTTCCTGAATTTGGTGTACGTGCTTTCAAGCTCTTGTATCTTCTGCCAGATGGGAGAGAGGAGAAGGGGGAAAGACCAGGATGTTAAAGATTCTTGATTACGTCGCCACTTTCCTGAGGCAGCGTTAAGTGTAGAAACAAGGAACTGCAGATGCTGATTTACAAATAAAAGACACAAAGTGCCGGAGTAACTCAACGGTCAGGCATCGTCTCCGGAGAACTTGGATGGGTGAGGTTTTGGGTCTGAAACGTCACCTATCCGTGTCCTCTATAGATGCTGTCTGACCCACTGAGTTAGTCTAGCATCATGTAGAAGGAAGACACAAAATGCTGGAGTGCCTCAGCGGGACAGGCAGCATCTCTGGAGAGAAGGAATGGGTGACGTTTCAGGTCGAGACCCTTCTTCAGATCACATCATAGAGAAGGAGTTAATGGTGGGGAGTGTGGTGTGTGTGATGGACTGGGCTACATCTACAATGGTGGGGAGTGTGTGATGGACTGGGCTACATCTACAATGGTGGGGTGTGTGTGATGGACTGGGCTACAACTACAATGGTGGGGAGTGTGGTGTGTGTGATGGACTGGTTTACATCTACAATGGTGGGGAGTGTGGTGTGTGTGATGGACTGGTTTACATCTACAATGGTGGGGAGTGTGGTGTGTGGGACTGGGCTACATCCACAGCTCTACAATGTTTTGTGGCCTTGGGCAGAGCTGATCCCAAAGACTCCATCCAATACACTGCTTTGTGTGGGGCATGTGTGGAAGTGGCGTGTACCCCGTGAGATGCCTGTTCACCAGCGTTGGGTGAGGGGTGGACATGGCGACACCCAGCCTACCGCTACACGGTTCCTCTGGTGTCAGTGGTCAGGTCTTGGGTGTACGGTTGCCCCACCTGCACTGCAGTGCGACCTGGCCTGCTGCCTGGAAGGGCAGGGCTGTGAGTCCCAGCCCAGTGCTGTACGCAGGGATGCAGCCCGGTGCATGGAGTGCTGCATTACTCTGGCTGCCAGCTGTGGCTCAAGAGAGTCGAGAGTGCTTAATTGTCAGATGGACCGACATTCTTATTTGCTGCAGCATATCAGGCTCGTAAACACAACGCCGACATAAATAATGATCAAAAATAGTCCGTAGGTTAATAACCATAATGGTGCAAAATCCAGCTTCATGTAGCAAGCAAAGACACAAACATTGGAGTTACTGAACCAGGCTGGGTTGGTGGTGATCACACTTCATGGAGCACTTTGGCCATCGTGTGCTGAGGCTGTGAGAAGCTGTATAAGACTGCGCCTGCTTTCATCATGTGGCGCAGCGGGTAGAGCTGCTGCCTCATAATGCCAGAGACCAGGGCTCAATCCTGACCTTGGGGGCTGTCTGTGTGGAGTTTGCACGTTCTCCCTGTGACCATGTGGGTTTCATCCAGGTGCTCTGGTTTCCTGGCGTATCCAAAGACGTGCGGGTTTGTGAATTAATTGGCCCACTGTGTAGGGAGTGGGATAATGTAGAATGAATGTGTGCTGGGTGATTGATGGTCGGCATGGACATGGTGGGTCGAGGGGCCTGTTTCCTTAATGTATCTCTGGCTCGGCTCGATGTCTCTGTGAAACATGCCGTAGCTTTTGACTTTTTTAAATACTTTCTCATCTTCTTTCCCCCCTCTCTCATCCCTCCCCCCCCCCCTCACTCTTTCCCTCTCTGTCCCGCAGTACTGCTCTGACCGTCAGCCAGGGGGTTGTGCTGGTGTCTGGAGCGGGACATGAAGCTGTAACCCTGTGACCCGCAGCATAGTGCAACACAGGCACGGCCACAAGGGGTGACAATGTTTAATTGTCGGGGGTACCAGCAATGGAACGATGAAATCCTTCCTTGCTGCAGCTGTGCATGCCTGGGTACGCAATAGCACGCAGATACATTTGTAATAATCAATAATACAATAAATTAATAATAAATATTCACCATAATAGTGCGAAACTGAGGTCTGTAGGACAACCAAAGACAGTCCATAGAAAGTAGAAATACCGCATGAAAGCAGGCCCTTCGGCCCACCGAGTCCGTGTCGACCACAATCACCCCGTACACTAGCATTATCCGACACACTCGGGACAATTTACAATTTTATGGAAACCAGTTAACCTACAAAGCTGTACGTGTGGCAGGCAGCGTGTACCGCTGGGTGCCGCTGTGTGCCACTGGGTGCCGCTGTGTACCGCTGTGTACCGCTGGGTGCCGCTGTGTGCCGCTGGGTGCCCCGCTGTGTACCGCTGTGTGCGCCGCTGTGTACCGCTGTGTACCTGTGTGCCACTGGGTACCGCCGTGTACCGTTGTGTACCTGTGTGCCGCTGTGTACCGCTGGGTGCCACTATGTACCGCTGGGTACCACTGTGTACTGCTGTGTGCCGCTATGTACCGCTGTGCCACTGTGTACCGCTGGGTGCCGCTGTGTACCGCTGTGTACCTGTGTGCTGCTGTGTACTGCTGTGTACCGCTGTGTGCCACTGTGTACCGCTGGGTGCCGCTGGGTACCACTGTGTACAGCTGTGTGCCGCTGTGTACCGCTGTGCCACTGTGTGCCGCTGTGTACCGCTGTGTACAGCTGTGTACCGCTGTGCCACTGTACCGCTGTGTGCTGCTGTGTACCGCTGTGCCACTGTGTGCCGCTGTGTACCGCTGTGTACAGCTGTGTACCGCTGTGCCACTGTACCGCTGTGCCACTGTACCGCTGTGCCACTGTGTACCGCTGTGTACAGCTGTGTGCTGCTGTGCACCGCTGTGCCACTGTACCGCTGTGTGCTGCTGTGTACCGCTGTGCCACTGTGTGCCGCTGTGTACCGCTGTGTACAGCTGTGTACCGCTGTGCCACTGTACCGCTGTGCCACTGTACCGCTGTGCCACTGTGTGCCGCTGTGTACCGCTGTGTACAGCTGTGTACCGCTGTGCCACTGTACCGCTGTGCCACTGTGTACCGCTGTGTACAGCTGTGTGCTGCTGTGCACCGCTGTGCCACTGTGCAGCTCAATGTGGGACGGGCAAAGGAAAGTATCGGAGATACTTGGATGCTCCTGTGTAGGATTTCTCTGGGTATTATGGAAGTAGGGATCTGTACAATTCCCCAGAGAAACTACTCTCCCAACCAGTTTCACTCCACACTCCTGATGTTTCACAGTGTTTATGATGATAAGGATGAAACTTGGCGTCCCAGTTTGTGGCACAGAACAGACTAATTGGTTTGTGTGCGTGAGTCCCAGCTGGGCCATTCGTAGTCATGTGTGTGACCAAAAATGTGAACAATTGTGGAATACATCTATATATTAAAACTCTCGTTTGTTTGTTTGTTCCTGAACTACAGCCAAAACGGTACACGATAGCGCGACAATTCTAGGCCCACCTTACTCACCGTCGTCCCTTTGGTGCTAACGGAAGAAGTTTAATTGAAATCGGTGTTACATTTTATAGGTTATTCACATTTTAAATTTAAATCCATCTAATATGGAGGGGGGAGGGAGGGACTATAATGGGACGATAATGGGGGTTGAGGGGGATCGAGTGAGGGGAGGGGGGAGGGGGGGAGGGGGAGGAGAGGAGGAGAGGGGGAGGAGAGGAGGAGAGGGTGCTGCACCAATGCAGGAGAGGTTTGGGCCCAACGGGTCCATTTGGTCTCGTCTCTTCTAATTCTGAAAGCATTACAGGTATATTGTTTGGTACTGTATGTAGGACTTCTACATGTCAAAGTTTGTCAAGTGAAATTTTAATATATTATGCTGACAATGTTTGTTTAGGGTCAGAGGTCAAATATGACTGGCCACGTGTGTGAGCTCACTTGCGCGAGCGAGCGTACACACATCGGTGAATTGTGTTGGAATTCTCATCCTTGTTTCCACCTCTCTGTGGACAGCCCCTCCCCATCTCCGATCTCCGACAACCCACCCTCCTTGCAATCTCTGATCTTGCCCACTCCGGGATCCACTGGCGACTGCCCCCAGTGGTCTGGCTCCACTGGCGACTGACCCCAGTGGCCTGGCTCCACTGACGACTGCCTCCAGTGGCCTGGCTCCACTGGCGACTGCCCCCAGTGGCCTGGGTCCACTGGTGACTGCCTCCAGTGGCCTGGCTCCACTGGCGATTACCCCTGGTGGTCTGGCTCCACTGGCTACTGCCCCCAGTGGCCTGGCTGTACGCTGCAGCGTTCCGTTTCTGGGCCCTCTGGTGTTCTCTCTCTGGCACTGCTAGAGGTCTTCTGCCCTTACATTTGATCTTGCCCTTCTGCAATGTTCTGGGCCATTATGTAACGTTTAAAGCCTGGTTTTGGGATGTGAGAGTCTAATATTTTTCACCTGGGTGGTGCAACAGTTAGAGCCATTGGCTTACAGCTCTGCAGACCAGGTTCAGTCCTGACCTCGGGTGCTGTCTGTGTGGAGTTTGCATGTCCTCCCTGTGAATGCCTGGGCTTCTCCCAGCTGCTCCGGTTTTCTCCCACGTCCCAAAGAGATAAATTGTTCCGTGTAAATCACCCCCTGGCGTGAAGTGGCGGCGCCTAACGGCTGCGGCTCGCTAGCAGTCTGTTCGTCTTTTTTCCTTTTTTTTTTGTTGTGTGTCGATGTTGGGATGGTTTTTGTTTTTTTTTGGTTGTGTATGTGTGGGGGGTGGTGGTGGTGTGGGTGGTGTGGGTGGGGGGGTGGCGGGGGGGGTGGGGGAAACCTTTCTCTTTTAGGTCTTCCTCACGGTGCGGGGTGCGGCTCGGCCGCGGGGCCTAACATCGCCCGGTGCGGCTCGGCCGCTGGACTTAATACTGCCCAGTGCGGCTCGGCCGCGGGACTTTTCATCGCCCGGTGCGGCTCGGCCGCTGGACTTAATACTGCCCGGTGCGGCTCGGCCGCGGGACTTTTCATCGCCCGGTGCGGCTCGGCCGCGGGACTTTACATCGCTGGTGCGGCTCGGCCGCTGGACTTAACAGTGCCCGGTGCGGCTCGGCCGCGGGGCCTAACATCGCCCGGTGCGGCTCGGCCGCGGGGCTTAACATCGCCCGGTGCAGTTCAGCCGCGGGACTTTTCATCGCTGGTGCGGCTCGGCCGCGGGACTTAACATCGCCCGGTGCGGCTCGGCCGCGGGGCTTTACATCGCTGGTGCGGCTCGGCCGCGGGACTTTTCATCGCTGGTGCGGCTCGGCCGCTGGACTTAACATCGCCCGGTGCGGCTCGGCCGTGGGACTTAGCTGCGCAAGGCTCGGTCGCGGGGCCTTCCATCGCCCGGCTCGGCCGCGAGACGTTTCAGCGCTCGGTGTGACTCGGCCGCGGGGACTTCCACCCCCTTGCGGGGACTGTGCGGGTCGGTCGGGGACGAGCTGTCTGTCCGTGGGCGTGGGGAAGAGTGGAAGTTTTGTTGCCTCCATCACAGTGAGTGGGTGTTTGGAGTCACTGTGATGGACGTTTGTGTTGGGGTTATGTGTCTTGTGTTCTTTTTTGTGTGACTGCTATGTAGTTTCGTTCGGTACCTTGGTACTGAATGACAAATAAAGCTCTGTTGAACTGTTGAACTGTTGAAGTGAACATAGGACAGTACAGCACAGGAATAGGCCCTTCGGCCCACAATATCCGTGCTGAATATGATGCCTTTAAACGAATGTCTGTGATTCATATCCCTCCATTCCTTGCACATCCATGTCCTATCCAAAAGCCTCTTAAAATGTCATTTTTGTCTCTCCCTCTGCCACCCCAGGCTCCCACCACCCTCTGTGTATAAAAACATCCTCTTTAAACTTTGTCCCTCTCACTTTAAAGCTACACCCTCTTCTCTTTGGCACGTCCACCTTGGGGAAAAGGTTCTGACTGTCCAGCCCATCGATGCCTCTTATAATTGTAAATACTTCAACCTCCGATGCTCCAGAGAAAACTATTCAAGTCCGATCTCTCCTTATTGCAAGTCCCTTCTAATCCAAGTAGCATTCTGGTAAACCTCTTCTGCACTCTCTCCAAAGCCTCCACATCATTGCTGTAATGGGGGCTACCAGAACTGCACGCAATACTCCACATGCGGCCTGACCAACGTCCTCACAAGCTGCATCATGACTCTTGTACTCAATGCCCTGACCAATGAAGGCAAGCACATTGTCTGCCTTCTTCACCGCTCCGTCTACTTGTGTTGAAACTTCCAGTGAGTTAAGGACTTGGACCCCAAGATGCCTCTGTGCCTCGATCGTGTTCAGGGTCTTGCCGTGAACTGTGTATTTTCCCCTAGATTTGACCTCCCAAAATGCAACACCGGATCCTTCGTTGGGTTAAACTCCATGCGGGGGGGCAGGGGTTACTTGTGGGGTTGAGGCGATGGGGTGCAGGGCGCTGGGGTTCAGAGGAAGGGTGAGTGTGTCGGCACTGGCACAGCAGGGCAGCTGTAAAACATGCAAGAGTATGTGAGGCTGTAATGATGTCTTTCTGTGCAGGCAAGGAGTTGTCCCCAGCTGAGACGTGGCGTGATGTGGGCATGGAGCAGCCTGTGGCAGACTCATCACTGCAATAGAGGAGTGAGAGACGCTTAAAGCAAGAGGCACAGCCCAGGCCTTTGATGATGTCGACTCATGCAGGTAACTGCGCTGGCACACCGCCAACTCCTCCCCAGCCACACGATCCCATTCCCAGTGGGAACTCCCTCCAGCCACATGATCCCATTCCCAGGGGGAACTCCCTCCAGCCACACGGTCCCATTCCCAGTGGGAACTCCCTCCAGCCACACGATCCCATTCCCAGGGGGAACTCCGTCCAGCCACACGGTCCCATTCCCAAAATGCCAGACAGCCACATGATCCCATGCCCAGTGGGAATTCCCACCATCCACACGATCCCATTCCACCGCGAGAGCTGGCTCCAGCCGCACGGAGTTGCAGCACTCTGTGGGGGAGTGGGCCGGGGTGTTGAGCACTATGCGGAGGGGTGGGTGGGTCGGGGGGCCGGGTGTCTGGAGCTGTCACCTGTGGGCGAGGGTGGTTGAGACAGGGTGTATGGCACTACACGGGGGGATGGGGGGTGGATGGATGGGCTAGGTGTCTGGAGCTGTCACCTGTGGGTGGTATGTGGGTGGGTGGGTGAGTGGGGCGTACATTTCTGCAGCGGTCACCTCTGGGTGGGCTGGTGCTGCCGTCCCCAGTGAGCCCCGTGCCCGCCCGCCCGCTGGCCAGAGGTGACGGATATCTCTCGGCCGCCGCTGGAGTTCCCCAGTTTGCCAGGGTTGCGAGCGGTTTGTGAGGCATGTCTGCAGCTGCCGGTTCTGGGCTTCCCCACACTCTGGCTGCTTGCGGTCCACACCTCGGCTCTGATTCCTGTTGTACGGCAGTAACAGCTCGCCCGAACATCAGGTGCCAAAGAAATCCAAGTTTCTCTGTTGTTTACTTTAGTTTATTGTCACGTGTACCGAGGTACAGTGAAAAGCTTTTTTGTTGCGTGCTATCCATCAGCGGAAAGACTGTACATGTTTTCAATCGAGCCGTCCACAGTGAATAGATACGGGATAAAGGGAATAACGTTTAGTGCAAGGTAAAGCTCAGTGAAGTCCGATTACAGGCAGTCCGAGGGTCTCCAATGAGGTAGATGGGAGGTCAGGACCACTCTCTAGTTGGTGAAAGGATGGTTCAGTTGCTTGATAACAGCCGGGAGGAAACTTCCTGAAAGTGGCGGTGTGCGTTTGCACACGTGTGTTTTCTCTGGTTCCGTGTGTAATGGTTTCTCTCTGTCCCTGCAGTTGACATGGATGATGAAGATGGGCGATGTCTGCTAGATGTAATCTGGTACGTACCGAGCCTCCGCACTCTCTGTGGCGGTCAGTCAGTCTGTGCCTGTGCTGAATTTGTGTCTCCGGACTCTCTGTGGCGGTCAGTCCGTCTGTGTCGGTGATGAGCTGGTCACTCCGCACTCTCTGCAGCGGTCAGTCAGTCCGTGCCAGTGATGAGTTTGTGTCTCCGCGCTCTCTGCGGTGGTCAGTCAGTCCGTGCCAGTGATGAGTTTGTGTCTCCGCGCTCTCTGCGGTGGTCAGTCGTGCCGGTCAGTGATGAGCTGGTCACTCCGCACCCTCTGCAGCGGTCCGTCAGTCGTGCCGGTTGATGATGAGCTGGTCACTCCGCACCCTCTGCAGCGGTCCGTCGGTGCCGGTCGGTGATGAGCTGGTCACTCCGCACCCTCTTCAGCGGTCCGTCAGTCGTGCCGGTTGGTGATGAGCTGGTCACTCCGCACCCTCTTCAGCGGTCCCTCAGTCGTGCCGGTTGATGATGAGCTGGTCACTCCGCACCCTCTGCAGCGGTCCGTCGGTGCCGGTCGGTGATGAGCTGGTCACTCCGCACCCTCTGCAGCGGTCCGTCGGTGCCGGTCGGTGATGAGGTGGTCACTCCACACCCTCTGCAGTGGTCCGTCAGTCGTGCCGGTCGGTGATGAGTTGGTCACTCCACACCCTCTGCAGTGGTCCGTCAGTCGTGCCGGTCGGTGATGAGCTGGTCAATCCGCACCCTCTGCAGCGGTCAGTCCGTCCGTGCCGGTCGGTGATGAGCTGGTCACTCCGCACCCTCTGCAGCGGTCAGTCCATCCGTGCCGGTGCTGAGTTTGTGTCTCTGCACCCTCTCACACCCAACACCACACAACACTAACTAAACCATGACCTTTCTCTGGTTGTGCACAGGACTTTGAGCTTATTTGCACTGATATTGGGATTATTCATTCATTGGCGTTTTTGTTTGTTTGATGTTACCTGTGAGTATTGTGTTTAACGGCCTGTTTTGCTGCAACGTCGTTGTTGTGTCACGGGTGCATGTAACAATTAAACACTCTTGATTCTCTCCTTGCAGTGACCCCCAGGCCCTCAATGACTTCCTGCACGGTTCAGACCAGGTAAGTCCAACTAGCAGACGTGGAGTCTGTCCCTCTGTATCCTTCCCTCTGTGCCCCAGGGTTGCACATATCCTGCTCTCAGTGTTTGAGATTAAGCCTTAGCTTGGAGACCAGGGACAGTACAGAAGAGGCCATTCAACCTGGTTATGATGGTGAAACAACCCCATCTTATCCCTGCTTCCCAACTCTCTCATGTTGCCATCAACGTCCCCACAACTTGTTCCACACCCCTCACACATGTTGGTTTAGTTTAGAGATACAGCACAGAAACAGGCCATTCATCCCACTGAGTCCGCACCGACCAGTGATCCTCGCACATTAACACTATCGTACACACACTAGGAACAATTTTACATTTACACCAAACCAATTAGCCTACAAACCTGTACTTCTTTGGAGTGTGGGAGGAAACTGAAGATCTTGGAGGAAACCCACGCAGGTTGCGGGGAGAACGTACAAACTCCGTACAGACAGCACCCGTAGTCAGGATCAAACCCGGGTCTCTGGCGCTGTAAGGCAGCAGCTCTACCCGATGCGCCGCCCGTAAATCCCACTTTCTCGTCCACTCCCTTCCCCTGGTCAGCATGGACTCGGTGGGCCGAAGGGCCTGCTTCCGTGCTGTGTCTCTAAACTAAACTTTGATGCTTCAAATCGCCGCATGGTTCCGCTTCTGATTTATTCACCAGCTCGATGGTGAGGACCTCCTGGACACGAGTGCTGATCCAGCCAGCGCCTTCTTCACCGATGCCTCGGTAAGTGTTGATGCCCACTCTGAGGGGGTGCTCAGGCGGGCACCCTGTCATTGCAGTGTAGCAAGCTGAGGGGTGACCTTACTGAGGTGGACATGATCATGGGGGGCATGGACACAGGCTCTTTCCCAGGGTAGAGGATTCTAAAACTAGAGGGCACAGGCTCCTTTTCACTCAGAGGGTCGTCTGTATCTGGAATGAGCTGCCAGAGGAAGCTGTAGAAGTGGATACAGTAATGACTTCAAAAAATCTACACTCGAAAGAAACTGTCCTAGCCCATCCACCCTCTCCATGTAACAAGGCACGGCTCATCCCTGTAACAAGGCACGGCCTATCCACCCCCTCCCTGTAACAAGGCAAACTGTCCCAGCCTATCCACCCCCTCCCTGTAACAAGGCAAACTGTCCCAGCCCATCCACCCTCTCCCTGTAACAAGGCAAACTGTCCCAGCCTATCCACCCTCTCCCTGCAACAAGGCATGGCTCGGTTGTTCCCTCACTATTTTGTATGGTCAGTGTAACCCATGACCACAGCCAACGGAAAGAGCTTTCACGTTTGTCCCTTCCATCTCCTCTGCTGAGAATGGTATCTCCAGTTTGCCTCGTTGATGGGGTCCTTCCTCTAAAGCCTCACTTCTCCAGACCTCAGCAGCGAGCTCCACTGCCGAGGTACAGTGAAAAGCTTCGTCTTGCATGCTGTCCAAACAGATCAGATAATGCTGTTCATAAATACAATCATGTCATAGCCAAGGACAACCAGGGGGGAAGGTGCAGAGATTGTGAGACAGGCCATTCGGCCCATCGAGTCTGCTCCACCATTCAATCATGGCTGATCTATTTTTCCCTCTGAACCCCATTCTCCTGCCCTCTTCCCGTAACCTTTGATACTCCTATTAAAGTATCTGTCAATCTCCGCTTTAAAAATACTCAATGACTTGTCCTCCACAGCCGTCTGTGGCAATGATTTCCGCAGATTCACCACCCTCTGGCTAAAGAAATACCTCCTCATCTCCTTTCGAAAGAAACGCCCCAGACTCTCCCGCCAGTGGAAGCATCCTCTCCACACCCACGCTATCTGAGGGTTTATTTCTTGTTCCATTTGGTTTTTAAAATAAGTGATCCCACTACTTGTTGGGGGCCAATTGTTAGCTCCATCCTTTGACTGTTAATGGATGTGATGTGTTGGCATGTGCTGTGTGATGTGTCGCTGCGTGGCGTGTCGCTGCGTGGCGTGTCGCTGCGTGTTGCGTGGCGTGTCAGGTTGCGGCATGGCGCTGCGTGTCGTGGCGCTGTGTGTCGTGGCGCGGCGTGGCGGGTTGTGGCAGGGCGAGGCGTGTCGCTGCGTGGCGGGTTGGGGCGGGGTGCGGTGTTTCGCTGTGGCGGGGCGCTGCGTGTCGCTGTGCGGCGGGGCGTGTCGCTGTGCGGCGGGGCGCTACATGTTGCTGTGCGGCGTGTCGCTGTGCGGCGTGTCGCTGTGCGGCGTGTCGCTGTGCGGCGTGTCGCTGTGCGGCGGGGCGCTGCGTGTCGCTGTGCGGCGTGTCGCTGTGCGGCGTGTCGCTGTGCGGCGGGGCGCTGCGTGTCGCTGTGCGGCGGGGCGCTGCGTGTCGCTGTGCGGCGTGTCGCTGTGCGGCGGGGCGCTGCGTGTCGCTGTGCGGCGTGTCGCTGTGCGGCGGGGCGCTGCGTGTCGCTGTGGCGGGGCGCTGCGTGTCGCTGTGGCGGGGCGCTGCGTGTCGCTGTGCGGTGGGGCGCTGCGTGTCGCTGTGCGGCGGGGCGCTGCGTGTCGCTGTGCGGCGGGGCGCTGTGCGGCGGGGCGCTGCGTGTCGCTGTGCGGCGAGGCGCTGCGTGTCGCTGTGCGGTGGGGCGCTGCGCGGCGGGGCGCTGCGTGTCGCGTGTCGCTGCGCGGCGGGGCGCTGCGTGTCGCTGCGCGGCGGGGCGCTGCGTGTCGCTGCGCGGCGGGGCGCTGCGTGTCGCTGTGCGGCGGGTCGCTGCGTGTTGCGGTATTGCTGCTCTGTGCTGATGTGCTGCTCCCTTGCAGCTGAACGTGCAGGATGCGGCGGTGAACCACCTGAGCAGCGGCCACCCTCCCAGCTCCAGCAGCGCGGTTGACCTGGACTTCCTGGAGGATGACATCCTGGGGCCGGGCTCGGCCTCCAACCTGCCCAACGCCACAGAGCCTTGCGACATCCTGCAGCAGAGCCTGCAAGAGGCCAACATCACCGAGCAGTCACTGGAGGACGATGCGGGGCTGGACATTGGGGCGCTGCACTTCTCCTCGCTGCAGCCCGTGTCGCAGGGGGCTGAGGCAGGGCAGCTGTTTGCGGGCAGCACGGAGCTGATGGGGCTCCAGCCGCCCGCAGTGCTGGCACAGCAGACCCTGAACCAGCAGCAAATCATCGCGGGGCAGGTGATGAACAAGGCGATCAACATCCAGCCCTTCCTGCAGCAGGTGGGACTGGGCAACGTCACCCTGCAGCCTCTGCCCAATGGGAGCCCCTCGGGCACACTGGGCATCGGCCAGATCCAGGTGGTCGGTCAGTTGTCCAGCCAGCCGGTCATGGCCCAGCAGATCATCAGCAAGGCGGGGCAGCCGACGGTGACCACTGTGCCAGGAGTCAGCTACATCTCCTCGCCCGCATCCGAGCAGCAAGTGGCCGCCGTGTCGCCCACCAACGCCGGCCTGGTGCTGCAGAAGAGCGCTGGTCCCAACGCGCTCAACGGCAACCCTCTGTTTCTGGGGACTGCACTGGGGCAGGCGGGGGTGCGGCCTGCATCCGGCCCCACACTCATGCAGTCACAGCTGGCTGGCCCCAACGTGATTGTCCAGCGCACCCCTACGCCCATCCAGCCCAAACCCAGTGCCAGCTTGGTGCAGCACAAGCTCTTCCAGATCAGCTCCAAGCCCTTCGGCCCATCCTCCGCAGCCCTGGCCCTGCAGACCGAGGCTCCATTGCAGCAGGCGCAGGCTCCGCAGCAGAAGGCACAGCCCAACGTCGCATTCATGGCCGGCAAACCGGGCCAGAACGTGGTCTTCTCCGCCTCGGGGCCCGGCTTCTCCTCGGGGGTGTTCAAGCCACAGCAGGCCCCCCCGCAGGCCTTCGGCAAGCCAATGAGCCTGCAGCTGCAAGGGGGCAGCATCGTCATCCAGCCCCAGCACATGCACCAGGCCATGCTGCAAGGCCAGAACCAGTTCCTGCTGCAGGGGCAGCTGACGGGGGGGCCCCTCTCCCAGCAGCTGTCTGCCCTGGCACCCGGGGTGGGGGGCCAGATCCTCACGGCCCAGCCCACGGGCCCCTCGCCCAACACCACCCACATCATCACCAACCAGGGGCTGCCCGCACAGATCCTCACCAACCAGGGCCTGGCTGGCCAAATCAACCTGGGCCAGGTGATTGCCCAGAATGCCCACGGGGCCACGCACATCCTGTCCGGCCCCATCCAGCTGCAGGCAGGGTCCGTGGGGCCCCCCACCGTCTTCCAGATGCCCGTCTCGCTGGCCGGGGGCCTGGGGCCGCAGGGCACTGGGTCAGGGACCGGGTCTGCTGTCATCCAGGGAGTGGCCCTGCCTGGTCAGCCCACCGTGCTGGGGGCGGGAGCAGGCGAGGCCCAGGCCCAGGCTGGGAACGCTGCACCCACCACCAGCCTTGTAGCCCTGGGCAATGGGCAGGGCTCGCTGCTAACCGTGCCGAGCTCCGGCCCTCCACTGACCCCAGGGACCCAGGCCGGCAGCACCAGCACCGCCCCCACCGGCAAAATCGTGGTGGCCCCGCCGGGGCCGGCAGCCCCTCAGGACACGGCCCAGGTCTTCTTCCAGCAGGTGAGTGCTCGGGGGGGGGGGGGGGGGGGGCGCGGGGGAAGGGGGGAGGAGGGGGGAGGGGGGAGGTAGCGCGCGTAGACCAGACCCCGTCTGTCCACCCGTATCCCCCCTTCTGTCCACCAGCCCCTCTCGGTGTTATGGGTGGGAGCAGATAACCCCACCCTGGGAGGGCCAGTGGACCTGGAGGTGGGGGAGGGGGAGTGGGGGAGGGGGGAGGAGGGGGACTGTGGAGGTGGGGGAGGGGGTACGGGGTGGTGTGGGAAGTTGCAGAGGTGGGGAGGGGCGCGGGTTAGAGATTGGGGGGGCAGTGTGGGAGGGAGTTAGAGGTGGGGAGGTGTGAGGGGGTTTACAGCTGCCGTCGGTGGGGGGGGGGGGGGTCGGGTAGGGACCCTGCGCTACGCTCAGCCTCCCCTGTCCCGGGGCACCTGCAGCCGGTGCGTCATCCTGCTGCTCCCTGCGTCGCTGGCAACACCCTCCCCACGGACCCCTGCATTGGTGTTGCCTCCCGCTGCGGCGGTACTGGACCCGTGCAGCCACGACATCGGTGCTCTCAGCTGCGGTGGAGCTCTCTCCCCTGCGGCTGCTGTACCGGCGCTCGCTCCCAGTTGGCGCCGCATAATTGCTATCTCCACTCCATCGGTCCTGCCCCCCCCCCATCTGTGCTGCAACAGTGCTGCCCCCCCCATCGGTGCCGATCCCCCCATCGGTGCTGACCCCCCCCCCCCCATTGGTGCTGCATCGGTGCTGATCCCTGCATCGGTGCTGACCCCCCCCCTCGGTGCTGACTCCCCCATCGGTGCTGCATCGGTGCTGACCCCCCCATCGGTGCTGACCCCCTTTGTCTTGCATGTTCCAGCAGGAACAGAGGCAGCAGCAGCTTTACCAGGCAGCTCTGAAACTGCAGCAGGAGCGAGGATTGAACCAGCCGCCCCACAGCCTAGCCCCCACCGTCACCACCAGCAGTGTGCCCGCCTCAGTCATCGTCAGCAGCAGCCTGGGCCTGGGCCTGGGCCTGGCATCCGGCCCCATCCCTGATGCCAAGGGGCACGCACCACAGCCCACACTGCCAGTCACACACTTCCAGCACACCCTGCCTGGTCAGGTACCCGGCCCTTCTCCTCCCCGTCTCTCCCCCTCTCACGCTTCTACTAATAAACCTCCTGCTTTGGGTTTCCGGGGCTGTTGGACCCACTAACTGCACAAGATATACTTTACAAATCTTCTTCTTACGTGGTTGCTTGGGCCACCGCTGGAGGCGTAGTGTCTGCGGTCTAGACAGCGGCCGTGATTCGTCTCACGGTCTGGTGCTGTGGGGCTCCGTTACACCCAGAGAGATGGCAGCAGTTTCCACAGTTTCTGTTGCACAAATGTCGGGCCTCAAGGGCCTGGACTCCAGGGCGAGGAGGTTGGGCAGGTTGGGACTTGGAGCGCAGGAGGCTGATGGGTATAAGGTTATGAGGGGAAAAGATCAGGTAAACACACAGCGAAAAGGAAAGAACTGCAGATGCTGGTTTAAATCAAAGGTAGACACAAAATGCTGGAGTAATCAGTGGGACACAGTGGGTAGCATCTTTGGAGAGAAGGACTGGGTGAAGTTTCGGGTCAAGACCCTTCTTCAGACTGAAGAAGGGTCTTGACCCGGTGTCGCCCATTCCTTCTCTCCAGGTAAACGCACAGAGTCTGGAGTGAGCTGCCAGAGGAAGCAGATGCAATTACGACCTTCAAAAGACATTTGGACAGATGCAAGGAGAGGAGGGTTTAGAGGGCCATGGGACAAATGCAGGCAAATGGGACTAGCCCAGTGTGTACAAGGTTGGCTGAAGGGCCCGTCTCCATAACTCCAGGCCCAGGTTTGGTTGAAGCTGGCTCTGGAGATGGTGTAGTCCCAAATTTCCAGATATCCGAGAACCGTTCCAGAGACATGGAGGCAATTTTTAATGGAGCGTGGGGGAGAGAAATGGGGAACCACAGTTAGGCCGACATCAGAGGGAGGCTAAATGCTCAAATCCATTAAGTAAGTGGTAACTGAATATTTTAAAATAATTTAAAAAGACACAAAGTGCTGGAGTAACTCAGCGGGTCAGGCAGCATCTGTGGAGAACATGGATAGGTGACGTTTCAGTTCAACATCAAGGTCTGAAGAAGGTTCCTGAAACGTCACCTATCCATGTTCTCCACAGATGCTGCCTGACCCACTGAGTTACTCCAGCACTATGTCTTTATTTTGTAAACCAGCATCATCCATGTCATCCCCCTTAGAACTTTTGAGGTTGTTACGTAAAAAAAGCTACTGATGTAGTTGGGCTTGGTGCAATGTTGGACACTGTGCCACAGCCAGTTATTCCATCATCAGAAAGTCTGCACGATCAGAGGTGATGTTCTGACCAGTGAGGGAATACGTTAATGGGAGGTGTAAACAGGGGGTGCAGAGACAGCAGTGTTGAGGCACCAGATTCAACAGACCAAGGCTCGGAGAGAGTGAGATCAGTGGGATCAGTGAGCCATGTTTGTCCAGGATCCCTCGCCCTCCCCCGGCAATGCCGACAAAAACCATGTGTGTTAGCGTGTTCCAGATACACATGGTTCCCCACGACCACATGTGACCCCAGCAACTCCCTCGGAACTCCCCTCCACCAGTGGCCTTTCTCTCTTCACTCTTGCTTCTGCCCTAAAGCTGCTGTTCACCCTCTCTTCCTTCAATCCTGGTTCCTTGCATTATGTAACGTTGCCTTTGTACCTGAGAGATTGTGTGTGTGCGTGAGTGTAAATGGGCCAAACATCTACAGAATGTAAACGGATCGAAGGTCAAGGAAACAAGGAACTGCAGATTCTGGTTAATACGCAACAAAGCGCAGAGTGCTGGAGTAACTCAGCGGGTCAGGTCGGGCAGCATCTCTGGAGAACATGGACACAGAGTGCTGGAGTAACTCAGTGGGTCAGGCAGCATCTCTGGAGAGCATGGACTGGTGACGTTCCACAGAGTGCTGGAGTAACTCAGCGGATCAGGCAGCATCTCTGGAGAACATGGACACAGTGCTGGAGTAACTCAGTGGGTCAGGCAGCATCTGTGGAGAACATGGACACAGAATGCTGGAGTAACTCAGCGGGTCAGGTCAGGCAGCATCTCTGGAGAACATGGACACAGAGTGCTGGAGTAACTCAGTGGGTCAGGCAGCATCTCTGGAGAACATGGACTGGTGACGTTTCTGGTCGAGTCTGAAGAATCAGTCTGAAGAAGAGTCTTCACCTGAAACGTCACCTATCCATGTTCTCCACAGATGCTGCCTGACCCGCTGAGTTACTCCAGCACTCTGAAACGTCACCTATCCATGTTCTCCACAGATGCTGCCTGACCCGCTGAGTTACTCCAGCACTGTGTCGTGTTGCAGATTCTTTCCGTATTCCCTTCCACCTGCCCGCGGTGCAGTGACTTGGGGGGTGATGAGCACTGGGACGGTGGGTGAGTGGAAGCTCGGTCCAACCCCAGCTGCCACCCTGACCACCCGGCCCCGATTCCCTGAGACTGTACCCCACGTGAGAAACGTGTGTGTGGTTTGCCCAATGTCTATCCTGTGGTGGGGAGAGCCCACGTGTGCCGTCCACGTGTGCGGGGTCTGTGTGTGCAGTCCATGTGCCGTCTATGTGTAGTCTGTGTGCAGTCCGTGTAGAGGGTCCATGTGTGTGGGGCTCGTGTGTGTGTGGGGCCCGTGTGGAGGGTCCGTGTGTGGGGCCCGTGTGGAGGGTCCGTGTGTGTGTGGGGTGCGTGGTCCGTGTGTGCGGGGTCCGTGTGTGGAGGGTCCATGTGTGTGCGGGGTCCGTGTGGAGTGTCCGTGTGGAGTGTCCGTGTGTGCGGTGTCCGTGTGGAGGGTCCGTGTGTGCGGGGTCCGTGTGGAGTGTCCGTGTGGAGGGTCCGTGTGTGCGGGGTCCGTGTGGAGGGGGTCCGTGTGGGCGGGGTCCGTGTGTGCGGGGTCCGTGTGTGCGGGGTCCGTGTGTGCGGGGTCCGTGTGTGGGGGGTCCGTGTGTGCGGGGTCCGTGTGTGGGGGGTCCGTGTGTGGGGGGGTCCGTGTGTGCGGGGTCCGTGTGTGGGGGGTCCGTGTGTGAGGGGTCCGTGTGTGCGGGGTCCGTGTGTGGGGGGGTCCGTGTGTGGGGGGTCCGTGTGTGGGGGGTCCGTGTGTGCGGGGTCCGTGTAGAGGGTCCGTGTGTGCGGGGTCCGTGTGGAGTGTCCGTGTGTGCGGGTTCCGTGTGGAGGGTCTGTGTGGAGTGTCCGTGTGTGTGGGGGGTCCGTGTGTGCGGGGTCCGTGTGGAGTGTCCGTGTGTGCGGGGTCCGTGTGGAGGGTCCGTGTGGAGTGTCCGTGTGTGGCGGGTCCGTGTGTGCGGGGTCCGTGTAGAGGGTCCGTGTGTGCGGGGTCCGTGTGTGCGGGGTCCGTGTGTGCGGGGTCCGTGTGTGGAGGGTCCGTGTGTGGGGGGTCCGTGTGTGGAGGGTCCGTGTGTGCGGGGTCCGTGTGGAGGGTCCGTGTGTGCGGGGTCCGTGTGTGGGGGGTCCGTGTGTGGAGGGTCCGTGTGTGGGGGGTCCGTGTGTGGAGGTTCCGTGTGTGCGGGGTCCGTGTGTGCGGGGTCCGTGTGTGGAGGGTCCGTGTGTGGGGGGTCCGTGTGTGGAGGTTCCGTGTGTGGAGGGTCCGTGTGTGCGGGGTCCGTGTGTGGAGGGTCCATGTGTGCGGGGTCCGTGTGTGGGGGGTCCGTGTGTGGAGGTTCCGTGTGTGGAGGGTCCGTGTGTGCGGGGTCCGTGTGTGCGGGGTCCGTGTGTGGAGGGTCCATGTGTGGGGGGTCCGTGTGCTGCATCTCCGCCTCTCCTCATCAGCGGACTTTTGCTTTGATCAGGACGTCTGGCAGCCCCGGACATTCCCGCAGCTGAGTTTGTCACTGAGCAGCTCCACGCATGTACTCGGCACCTAGAGAGGCAGGGCACCATAAACCCACACAGTGTCAGGGAGGGGCTGATGGAGGAGGTAGTGGGAAGGGGCAGTTGGTGCTGGGACAGTGAGGAGTGGGGGGGAGATGCCCAGTCAGGTGGAAGTCAGGAGACCGATGATACTTGCGGGGGGTGAAGGTGAGGGGGTCTGGGTGCAGTTGGGAGGGTGGGGCAGGGGTGAAGGTGAGGGGGTCTGGGTGCGGTGGGGGGGGTGAAGGTGAGGGGGTCTGGGTGGGGGGGGGGTGAAGGTGAGGGGGTCTGGGTGCGGTGGGGGGGGTGAAGGTGAGGGGGTCTGGGTGCCATGGGAGGGGGGGTGGGGCGGGGGTGAAGGTGAGGGGGTCTGGGTGCGGTTGGGGGGGTGGGGCAGGGGTGAAGGTGAGGGGGTCTGGGTGCAGTGGGGGGGCGGGGGGAAGGTGAGGGGGTCTGGGTGCAGTGGGGGGGCGGGGGTGAAGGTGAGGGGGTCTGGGTGCTGTGGGGGGGGGGGGCGGGGGTGAAGGTGAGGGGGTCTGGGTGCAGTGGGGGGGGGTGCGGTTGGGGGGGTGGGGCAGGGGTGAAGGTGAGGGTCTGGGTGCAGTGGGGGGGCGGGGGTGAAGGTGAGGGGGTCTGGGTGTTGTGGGGGGGGGTTGAAGGTGAGGGGGTCTGGGTGCTGTGGTGGGGGGGTGAAGGTGAGGGGGTCTGGGTGCTGTGGTGGGGGGGGTGAAGGTGAGGGGGTCTGGGTGCTGTGGTGGGGGGGGGGTGAAGGTGAGGGGGTCTGGGTGCTGTGGGGGGGGGGTGAAGGTGAGGGGGTCTGGGTGCTGTGGTGGGGGGGGTGAAGGTGAGGGGGGTCTGGGTGCAGTGGGGGGGCGGGGGTGAAGGTGAGGGGGTCTGGGTGCTGTGGGGGGGGGTTGAAGGTGAGGGGGTCTGGGTGCTGTGGTGGGGGGAGGTGAAGGTGAGGGGGTCTGGGTGCTGTGGTGGGGGGGGTGAAGGTGAGGGGGTCTGGGTGCTGTGGTGGGGGGGGGGTGAAGGTGAGGGGGTCTGGGTGCTGTGGTGGGGGGGGGGGGTGAAGGTGAGGGGGTCTGGGTGCCATGGGAGGGGGGGTGGGGCGGGGGTGAAGGTGAGGGGGTCTGGGTGCGGTTGGGGGGGTGGGGCAGGGGTGAAGGTGAGGGGGTCTGGGTGCAGTGGGGGGGCGGAGGGAAGGTGAGGGGGTCTGGGTGCAGTGGGGGGGCGGGGGTGAAGGTGAGGGGGTCTGGGTGCTGTGGGGGGGGGGGGGGTGAAGGTGAGGGGGTCTGGGTGCAGTGGGGGGGGTGCGGTTGGGGGGGTGGGGCAGGGGTGAAGGTGAGGGTCTGGGTGCAGTGGGGGGGCGGGGGCGAAGGTGAGGGGGTCTGGGTGTTGTGGGGGGGTTGAAGGTGAGGGGGTCTGGGTGCTGTGGTGGGGGGGTGAAGGTGAGGGGGTCTGGGTGCTGTGGTGGGGGGGGTGAAGGTGAGGGGGTCTGGGTGCTGTGGTGGGGGGGGTGAAGGTGAGGGGGTCTGGGTGCTGTGGGGGGGTGAAGGTGAGGGGGTCTGGGTGCTGTGGTGGGGGGGGTGAAGGTGAGGGGGGTCTGGGTGCAGTGGGGGGGCGGGGGTGAAGGTGAGGGGGTCTGGGTGCTGTGGGGGGGGTTGAAGGTGAGGGGGTCTGGGTGCTGTGGTGGGGGGGGTGAAGGTGAGGGGGTCTGGGTGCTGTGGTGGGGGGGGGTGAAGGTGAGGGGGTCTGGGTGCTGTGGTGGGGGGGGGTGAAGGTGAGGGGGTCTGGGTGCTGTGGTGGGGGGAGGTGAAGGTGAGGGGGTCTGGGTGCTGTGGTGGGGGGGGTGAAGGTGAGGGGGTCTGGGTGCTGTGGTGGGGGGGGGGGGTGAAGGTGAGGGGGTCTGGGTGCTGTGGTGGGGGGGGGGGTGAAGGTGAGGGGGTCTGGGTGCAGTGGGGGGGCGGGGGTGAAGGTGAGGGGGTCTGGGTGCTGTGGTGGGGGGGGGGAGGTGAAGGTGAGGGGGTCTGGGTGCTGTGGTGGGGGGGTGAAGGTGAGGGGGTCTGGGTGCTGTGGTGGGGGGGGGGGGTGAAGGTGAGGGGGTCTGGGTGCTGTGGTGGGGGGGGGGGGGGGGTGAAGGTGAGGGGGTCTGGGTGTCGTGTAGGTGCAGGGACCTGCTTTCCGTCCCACCGCTGCAGTCTCGTGTGGGGCTGTCGGCTACGACGCGGCCCCTCTCTCTGGGGGTTGCTGTGGGTCAGGCACAGCCCCTCTCTCTGGGGGTTGCTGTGGGTCAGTGGGTTCCCCTGGCCTTTGGGAGTCACTGCAAGGCTGCACGGCTCCTTCACGTGTCTGTTCTCTCTGCAGATGGCTGCAGGGCAGCAGAAGACACCAACATCGCAGTCGCCTGCGCCCCAGGGTGCTGGGAGCGACGGGCAGCTCCACGTCCAGCTGCCATCTCCCCACCAGTCACGGCCCCCCTCCCAACCCCAGCCCTTGTCCCGCCCCCCCTCCCGGCCCCAGTCCCGCCCCCCCTCCCAACCCCAGCCCCTGTCCCGACCCCCCTCCGAGCCCCTGTCCCGCTCCTGCACCCCGTCCCAGCTGCCGCTGCAGCCCCTCTACGTGATCCAGAGCCAGCTGCAGTCTCCCCCCCAGCCCGGCCACCCCATGCGCCCCCCCTCCCAGCCTCACCTGCAGATGCAGTTCCAGAACGCTGCCCCCCCTCCACAGGTCACCCCCCCTCCCCCCCACAGCCAGGCCGAGGCCCAGACCCCTCCCCACCTCCAGCCCCCGTCACAGCCCCTCACCGAGGGCCCTCCCCCCCAGGCACACCTGCAGCTCCAGCTGCATTGCCCGCAGCCTCCCCTGCAGCCCGTCTACCAGACGGTCACTCTGACCGCCGAGCAGCAGCAGCAGTTCCAGATGGTGACCAGTCAGTTACAGACCATGGCCACGCACCCCAACCCCAGTCCGCAGCACAAGACCATCATGGAGAAGCTGCAACAGGTCAGTGGGTGGGTGGGTGGGTGGGCGGGTGGGCGGGTGGGTGGGTGGGCGGGTGGGCCCGGGGCCTAGACACCAGGGGACCGGGGCCTGGACACCAGGGGACCGGGGCCTGGACACCAGGGGACCGGGGCCTGGACACCAGGGGACCGGGGCCTGGACACCAGGGGACCGGGGCCTGGACACCAGGGGCCTGGGGACGCAGGGTCACGGGGTCCTGGGGATGCAGGGTCACAGGTCGTGGAGACCGGGGTCAAAGCGTCACGGGACCGGGGTCGTGGGGACCGGGATCACCCAGGGTAGCGGGGAGTGGGGCCCATGAACAACCAGTGACATATTTCCAAATCAGGATGGAATGTGACGGCGAGGAACTTATAGGGAGGAAAATCACAAAGTGCTGGAGGAACTCGGTGGGTCAGGCGGCGTCTGTGGAGGGAGTGGACAGACCACGCTTGAAGCAGTCTGAGGAAATGGGGAGGGGGGGTGATTTTGGGGACACTGTGGGGGGTAGGGGGCAGTGGGGGGGTGCAGGACCATTTTAGGGGTGGTGGGGGTACGACCATGTTGGGGGTGGTGGGGGGGGTACATGACCATGTTGGGGGTGGTGGGGGGGTACAGGACCATGTTGGGGTGGTGGGGGGGTACAGGACCATGTGGGGGTGGTGGGGGGTACAGGACCATGTGGGGGTGGTGGGGGGGTACAGGACCATGTGGGGGTGGTGGGGGGGTATAGGACCATGTGGGGTGGTGGGGGGGTACAGGACCATGTTGGGGGTGGTGGGAGGGTACAGGACTGTGGTGGTGGGTGGGGGGGGTGTTGTTGGGGTGGTGGGGGGGTACAGACTGTGGTGGTGGGGGGGGGTGATGTTGGGGGTGGTGGGGGGGTACAGACTGGTGGTGGGGGGGTGTGTGATGTTGGGGGCGGGGCGCACAGACGCGCATGACTCTCTCTGTCCCCACAGATGCAGCACAGCATCATCCTCCAGGCCAAGCCGGGCAGTGGGCAGCCCGGCCCCACACCACTGACCAGCACCCCGCCCACCATGCTGCTCGCCGGGCAGGGGTCGCCCGTACCCCAGCCCCATCCCACCCCCACCCCCAGCGGCCTGAAGCCCCTGCCCCAGGGAGCAGGTCAGGCTGCCCTGGCATCCCTCCTGCAGCAAACCGCCAGCCTCAGCAAGACCACAGCAGGTGAGGCCGCACGGGGGGGGGGGGGGGGGGGGGGCTGGTGTTGGGAGTGCGTGCGTGCGTGCGGCAGCAGTGCGTGTGTGCAGCAGTGCGTGTGTGCAGCAGTGCGTGTGTGCAGCAGTGTGCGGCAGCAGTGAGTGTGCAGCAGCAGCGCGTGTGCGCAGCAGCAGCGCGTGTGCGGCAGTGAGTGTGTGCAGCAGTGCGTGTGTGCAGCAGTGTACAGCAGCAGTGCGTGTGCGGCAGCAGTGCGTGTGTGCAGCAGTGAGTGTGTGCAGCAGTGCGTGTGTGCAGCAGTGTACAGCAGCAGTGCGTGTGTGCAGCAGTGAGTGTGTGCAGCAGTGCGTGTGTGCAGCAGTGTACAGCAGCAGTGCGTGTGTGCAGCAGTGCGTGTGTGCAGCAGTGTGCGGCAGCAGTGAGTGTGTACAGCAGCAGCGCGTGTGCGGCAGCAGTGCATGCGTGTGTACAGCAGCCGTGCGTGTGTGCAGCAGCAATGTGTGTGTGTGTGCGTATGGCAGTGCGTGCGTGCGTACGGCAGCAGTGTGTGTGTGCGTGCGGCTGTGTGTGTACAGCAGCAGTGCGTGCGTACAGCAGCAGTGTGTGTGTGCGTGCGGCTGTGTGTGCGTGCGGCTGTGTGTGTACAGCAGCAGTGCGTGCGTACAGCAGCAGTGTGTGTGTGCGTGCGGCTGTGTGTGTGTACAACAGCAGTGCGTGCGTACGGCAGCAGTGTGTGTGTGCGTGCGGCTGTGTGCGTGCGGCTGTGTGTGTGTGTGTACAGCAGCAGTGCGTGCGTACAGCAGCAGTGTGACAGACCCTGGGCTGCCTGTGGTGGTCTTCATTCTCCACCATGTTGTCCCGTCCCCAGGTACCACGGCCACAACTCGCTCTACGGACAGCAAGGTGATGGCGGGGCCAAGCTCGGTATCTGCCCCCCACCCGCAGCAAGGAGCAGCTGTGCCGCTGCAGATCAAACCTCTCGCGCAGCACCAGATGCAACCGTCGCTGCAGGTAGGGGCCCGGGGGATGGGGGGGATGTGGGGGAGTGGCCAGGCAGGGTGGGGGGAGAGGCAGTGTGGTTGGGGTGCCGGGCGGGGGTGGGGTTGGGTATGCGGGGGTGCAAGGATGCAAGGTGGGGTATGCCGGGGACTGTGCTGTAAGTAGCAGGCAGTTTATGTGGGTGGGTAGTGTATGTGGGTGGGCTTGGCCAGTGGGTGGGCAGTGTATGTGGGTGGGCTTGGCTAGTGGGTGGGCAGTGTATGTGGGTGGGCTTGGCCAGTTGTGCTGGACACGGCTGGCTTTACCAGTTTATGTGGGTGGGTGGGCAGTGTATGTGGGTGGGTGGGCTTGGCCAGTTGTGCTGGACACTGGGCTGGCTTTACCAGTTTATGTGGGTGGGTGGGCAGTGTATGTGGGTGGTCAGTGTATGTGGGTGGGCTTGGCCAGTTGTGCTGGACACTGGGCTGGCTTTACCAGTGTATGTGGGTGGGCTTGGCCAGTTGTGCTGGACACTGGGCTGGCTTTACCAGTTTATGTGGGTGGGTGGTCAGTGTATGTGGGTGGGCTTGGCCAGTGGGTGGGCAGTGTATGTGGGTGGGCTTGGCTAGTGGGTGTGCAGTGTATGTGGGTGGGTTTGGCCAGTTGTGCTGGACACTGGGCTGGCTTTACCAGTTTATGTGGGTGGGTGGTCAGTGTATGTGGGTGGGCTTGGCCAGTTGTGCTGGACACTGGGCTGTCTTTACCAGTGTCTGTGGGTGGGTTTGGCCAGTTGTGCTGGACACTGGGCTGGCTTTACCAGTGTATGTGGGTGGGCTTGGCCAGTTGTGCTGGACACTGGGCTGGCTTTACCAGTGTATGTGGGTGGGCTTGGCCAGTGGTGCTGGACACTGGGCTGGCTTTACCAGTGTATGTGGGTGGGCTTGGCCAGTTGTGCTGGACACTGGGCTGGTTTTACCAGTGTATGTGGGTGGGTTTGGCCAGTTGTGCTGGACACTGGGCTGGCTTTACCAGTTTATGTGGGTGGGTGGGCAGTGTATGTGGGTGGGCAGTGTATGTGGGTGGGCTTGGCCAGTGGGTGGGCAGTGTATGTGGGTGGGCTTGGCCAGTTGTGCTGGACACTGGGCTGGCTTTACCAGTGTATGTGGGTGGGTGGGCAGTGTATGTGGGTGGGCTTGGCCAGTTGTGCTGGACACTGGGCTGGCTTTACCAGTGTATGTAGGTGGGCTTGGCTAGTGGGTGGGCAGTGTATGTGGGTGGGCTTGGCCAGTTGTGCTGGACACTGGGCTGGCTTTACCAGTGTATGTGGGTGGGCTTGGCCAGTTGTGCTGGACACTGGGCTGGCTTTACCAGTGTATGTGGGTGGGCTTGGCCAGTTGTGCTGGACACTGGGCTGGCTTTACCAGTTCCCCTGCAGTGATGACCATGCCACCCTGGTCCGTAGCACACGTTAAACTCCGAGAGGTGACGACAGGTCTACAGACATTTTACTTTAGAGGTACAGCAGGGAAACAGGCTCTTCGCCGCCCCGCGTGCACGCAGACTAGCGATCACCCCGTACACACTAGTTCTGTGTTATCCCACTTTCCCATCCACTCCCAACACACTAGGATTCAATTTACCGAGGGTCAATTAACCTACTAACCTTTTGGAGTGTGGGAGGAAACCGGAGCACCTGGAGAAAACCCACACAGTCACAGGGAGAACGATCAAACTTCACACAGACAGCACCTGAGGTTAGGATCGAACCAGGGGCTCTGGTGCTATGAGGCATCAGCTCTACCCACTGCGCCACCATGTCGCACATCTGCATGGATAAGCTGGAACAACCGCACGGGGGTGGGGAGGAGTCTGGGGCATGGGATTACAAACCAGCTTTGATTTGTTTGTTGCTGTAAGTGTGGGTGTGGTAACTGACCTGACTGGTCTGTACGTTTATTGTTCCTGGTGTTTTGCAGACCAAGACGGGGGTGATCAGTTCGATCTCAGGTCTGAACATGAGCCTGTCGAAAGGGCCGATCCAGATCCAGCTCCTGGGGAAAGGATTGACACAGCTAGTGCCCGCAGGAACTGTGCCCACCCACCAGGTACGTGATGGGACCCACTGGACACTGGCCCCACTGGGGCCCATGCCCACCGACCCAACAGGTACGTGATGGGACCCACTGGACACTGGCCCCACTGGTGCCCAGCCACTGGCCCCTGGGCTCGGCCACTGACCACTGGACCCCTGTGCCCACCCACCAGGTACGTGGTGGGACCCACTGGACACTGGCCCCACTGGGGCCCAGCCACTGGCCCCTGGGCTCGGCCACTGACCACTGGACCCCTGTGCCCACCCACCAGGTACGAGAAGGGACCCTGGCCCCAATGGGGCCCGGCCACTGGACCCCTGTGCCCACCCACCAGGTACGAGAAGGGACCCTGGCCCCAATGGGGCCCGGCGGGTAACAAGGGCAGAGCTCTTTCCCCAAAGGACACCAGTGAACAAAACAGATGGGCTCTTGTGAGTTGCCGGAATATACTGTTACCCAACGCTTTGTTAATCTGTAGACAAGAAAGTATTGGTGCACACACCCGGCACACCCGGCACACCCACCCGGCACACCCGGCACTTCTTCATAGAGTCACAGAGTGATACAACACAGAAGCAGACCCTTTAGCCCAACTTGCCCACACCGACCAACATGTCTCACCTATACAAGTCCCACCTGCATTTGCTCCATATCCCTCCAAACCTGTCCTATCCATATATCAGTTTAAATGTTTTTTAAACATTGTGATAGTCCCTGCCTCAACTACCTCCTCTGGCAGCTCGTTCCATACACCCACCATGCGGTGGGGAAAAAAGTTGCCCCTCAGTCACAAGAGCCCATCTTTCCTCCCTTAAGGGAACCTCTAGTTCTCGATCCCCCCCCTATGGGCAAGAGACTGTGTGTCTACATGATCTATTTCTTTCATGATCTTCACACAATCCTGCTTCATGTGCCTCACTCTTACCCCATATTCCTGTGACTTTGATAAGAGTCCCGAAACATCACTAGTCCATGTTCTCCAGAGATGCTGCCTGACCCACTGAGTTACTCCAGCACTCTGTGAAACGTCACCTATCCATGTTCTCCACAGATGCTGCCTGACCCACTGAGTTACTCCAGCACTCTGTGAAACGTCACCTATCCATGTTCTCCACAGATGCTGCCTGACCCGCTGAGTTACTCCAGCACTCTGTGTTCTTCCCCATATTCCTCAATTCCCGGTGCCCAACAGTTTCACCCTTGGGTTTCATAGTCATAGAGTCTTACAGCATGTAAACTGGCCCTTCAGCCCAACTTGCCCACACCAGCCAATCTACCCTATTCTCAACGGCCTGCATTTGGCCCATATCCCTCGAAACATTTCCTGTTTGAACACTCCTCACCTCAGTACCTCTCTCCTGGCATGCTGCTCTCCTGAAGCTCACTAGACTGAGACCAAACCCCAGCTCCCCACACTGATACCAGGAGCTGCACAACGGAACGTTCTAGCACAAGGACCCATCACCCAGAGATGAGACTCAGCCGAGATTGAGTGAAGGCCAACACTTTGTTTTAAGCCAATGTGCCATGTTCTCTGTCCCCTCTCTGGGAGTTCTGTGTACCGAAGGTCATCGGGGATGAGTGGACATTGAGCTGTTTGTTTGCTCCACAGATGGAGAGTAAACTGGGAAGTTTGAAGACGTCGGTGACACCCCAGCCACTGAAGGAGTCGGTGTAAGTGCTGCCTTAAACACGGCCCGGCCTCCAATTGTCCAAGTGGCTCTAGTACCGTGTCCTCTGGCCCCTCACCTTCATCATTGTACAGGTTTTACTCACACCCTGTCCAGTCCTGGGTGGTCCACCTGGAAGGTTCGGGGATGAGAGAGTTTAGTGTTGATCTAGAATGGGCACTCCCAGAGGACAGAGGGTTGTGGTGAAGGGTGTTATTGTGGCTAGAGTTCTGTGACCAGTAGTTCCACAAGGATCTGTGTTGGCACTCTGTTAGTTGAGATATATATAAATAACTTGCACATAAATGTAGATGGGCTGGTTTGTAACTTTGCAGATGACACAAACTTGGAGTTGCAGACAGTGAGGAAGTAAAGTATACAGTGGGATCTCGGTCAGTTACAGATAGAGGCGGAGAAATGGCAGATGGAGTTTAATCCGAGAGTGTGAGAAGCGTTGCACTTTGGGAGGTCAAATCTATGGGCAAAACATACAATTAATGGCGACCCTTGACAGCGTTAGAGGACGTTGGTCGGGCCGCAAGTGGAGTATTGTGTGCAGTTCTGGTCACCCCCTTAACAGGAAGGTTGTGCAGGCTTGGGAGAGGGTGCAGTGGAGGTTTACCAGAGAGCTGTGGATTAGGGAGTGTTGGCGACAGGGAGAGGGTGTAGAGGTTTACCA
This sequence comes from Rhinoraja longicauda, assembly GCF_053455715.1. Taxonomy (NCBI): domain Eukaryota; kingdom Metazoa; phylum Chordata; class Chondrichthyes; order Rajiformes; family Arhynchobatidae; genus Rhinoraja; species Rhinoraja longicauda. The sequence goes on along the minus strand of NC_135993.1, from coordinate 118,996 downwards.
GAATGCTGCCTGGGTTTGTGGGTGTGAGTTACAGGGAGAGGGTGCAGAGGTTTACCAGGATGCTGCCTGGATTAGGGAGTGTTGGCGACAGGGAGAGGGTGTAGAGGGTGTATGGGTTTACCAGGATGGTGCCTGGATTAGAGAGTGTTAGCGACAGAGAGAGGGTGTGTAGGGGTTTACCAGGATGCTGCCTGGATGAGAGGGTGTGAGTTACTGGGAGAGGGTGCCGGGGAGGTGCTGCCTGGGTTAGAGGTGTTGGCCACAGGGAGAGGCAGGAGCGGGTGCAGGGGAGGTTGCTGCCTGGTTGAGTGGGCATGTTACAAGGCTGCTATTATTTTGCTGCTCTGTGCCTGGGCCCTGTGGCCTGGGCCCTGTGCCTGGGCCCTGTGGCCTGCCTGCCTGTCCATGTTAGATCAGCGTTGTGTGGTCTGGTTACAGGCTGGTGGAACGACTACGTGGGGATCAGGATGGCGTGCTACAACCCGACTACAAGTCCTCATTCCGGACTCACCAGGACACCATGCACCGGCTGCTGCCGTATCACCTGTACCAGGGAACACTGCCCTCTGTGGACCAGCACAGGAAAGGTAATGGTCACAGGGACCTGTTTCCACAAAGCCCACGTGTTTCCCCTGTGTTACCTGGTGTTGTCAGGGTAGACCTGGTCCACAGTGGAGGTCTCCCTCTGTGTGGGACCCCTGGTGCCCGACTACCTCGGGTGCAGGTTCACATTGGTGACCCGTGGAGTCTGTGCTGAGACCACAACTGTTCACCGAACATGTTGCTCATGTCGAGGAGGGGACGCAGGGTAACCACGTGGGCAGAAACATGGTGTACCGAGACCCGTGGTCAGCGAGTGGGCACATGGAGTGTGATGGGGGAAGTGTACTCACTTGAAGGACTTGCTGGGAAGGCAGCCATCAGTCATGGAGTTACACCCTGCCCTGTGGGTAAGCTAACAGCCATCCAGATCACAACAAAGTGCTCTCTCCACCCCTCGCCCCTTTGGGAAGGCCAGCTGTCTCCAGTCTGAGAAAGGGTCCCGACCCGAAACGTCACCTATCCATGTTCTCCACAGATGCTGCCTGACCCGCTGAGTTATTCCAGCACTCTGTGAAACGTCACCTATCCATGTTCCCCACAGATGCTGCCTGACCCGCTGAGTTACTCCAGCACTCTGTGAAACGTCACCTATCCATGTTCTCCACAGATGCTGCCTGACCCGCTGAGTTACTCCAGCACTTTGTGTCTTTGTTTTGTAACCCAGCATCTACTTTGTGCCCACTCCCTGCAGTCTCCACGTTGGAGTTACTGAGCCACTCATCCAGTGCTTTAACTGTGAATATTTGTGTTCCAGTGGACGAGGAGTTTGAGGCCGTGTCGACACAGTTACTGAAGCGGACACAAGCCATGCTACACAAGTACCGAATGCTGCTGTTTGAGGAAGCCAGGGTAACGTTTCCCCACCGTCTCGCTCGGCCTGCTGACCCCCACACCACCGCCCGGCCGGTGCCAACATTCCAAATCCCATCCCATCCCCACACTGCCCGCTCTGTCCTGGGCCTCCTCCACTGTCAGAGTGAGGCCACACACAAACGGGAGGACCAGCACCTCGTATACTGCACAGAGCTTGCAGCCAGCCCAGCCGCATCAACATTGAAATCCCCTTCCCTGTCTCTGCCCCTCCCTGCACCCTCGTTGTTTACCCGGTTCCACAGTTCTCCACATTGTGTCCCTCTTGAGATGACCCTTTCCCCGGCCAACAACGAACCCACCGCCCTGCCTGACGTCACCTACTGCCAGCCTTGATTGGCCCTGGTCCTTTCTTGCCTCCAGTGTCTTGTACAACCAAATCTGCATGCAATCCCATGAAGCCTGGTCACTGGAGCAAGTGGCCAAAGGGTTCAACCTGGAAACATTTGTATGAAATGTGCCTCGCAATGCAAAGGCTTTTCACTGAGCACAGTGCGGGGGGTGGAGTGTGGGGTTACACACCAGTTACAGGCGACAGTGTGGGGGTACAGGCGGCAGTGTGGGGGTACAGGTGGGTGAGGGGGTACAGGTGGGTGAGGGGTTACAGGCGGCAGTGTGGGGGTACAGGCGGGTGAGGGGGTACAGGCGGGTGAGGGGGTACAGGCGGGTCAGGGATTACAGGCGGCAGTTTGGGGTTACAGGCGGCAGTGTGGGGTTACAGGCGGCAGTGGGGTTACAGGCGGCAGTGTGGGGTTACAGGCGGCAGTGAGGGGTTACAGGCGGCAGTGGGGGTACAGGCGGGTCGGGTTACAGGCGGGTCAGGGGTTACAGGCGGCAGTGTGGGGTTACAGGCGGCAGTGAGGGGGTTACAGGCGGCAGTGTGGGGGTACAGGCGGGTCAGGGGTTACAGGCGGCAGTGTGGGGTTACAGGCGGGTCAGGGGTTACAGGCGGCAGTGTGGGGTTACAGGCGGCAGTGTGGGGGTACAGGCGGGTCAGGGGTTACAGGCGGCAGTGTGGGGTTACAGGCGGCAGTGTGGGGTTACAGGCGGCAGTGTGGGGGTACAGGCGGGTCAGGGGTTACAGGCGGCAGTGTGGGGTTACAGGCGGCAGTGTGGGGGTACAGGCGGGTCAGGGGTTACAGGCGGCAGTGTGGGGGTACAGGCGGGTCAGGGGTTACAGGCGGCAGTGTGGGGTTACAGGCGGGTCAGGGGTTACAGGCGGCAGTGTGGGGTTACAGGCGGCAGTGTGGGGGTACAGGGGGGTGAGGGGGTACAGGCGGAAGTGTGGGGTTACAGGCGGCAGTGTGGGGGTACAGGCGGCAGTGTGGGGGTACAGGCGGCAGTGTGGGGTTACAGGCGGCAGTGTGGGGGTACAGGCGGCAGTGATGGGGTACAGGCGGGTGAGAGGGTACAGGCGGCAGTGAGGGGGTACAGGCGGCAGTGAGAGGGTATAGGCGGGTGAGGGGTTACAGGCGGCAGTGAGAGGGTACAGGCGGCAGTGTGGGGGTACAGGCGGCAGTGTGGGGGTACAGGCGGCAGTGAGGGGGTACAGGCGGGTGAGAGGGTACAGGCGGCAGTGAGGGTACAGGTGGCAGTGAGAGGGTACAGGCGGCAGTGAGAGGATACAGGCGGGTGAGGGGTTACAGGCGGCAGTGAGAGGGTACAGGCGGCAGTGTGGGGGTACAGGCGGGTGAGGGTACAGACGGCAGTGAGGGGGTACAGGCGGCAGTGAGAGGGTGCAGGCGGCAGTGAGAGGGTACAGGCGGCAGTGAGAGGGTACAGGCGGCAGTGAGGGGGTACAGGCGGCAGTGAGGGGGTACAGGCGGCAGTGAGGGGGTACAGGCGGCAGTGAGAGGGTACAGGCGGCAGTGAGAGGGTACAGGCGGCAGTGAGAGGGTACAGGCGGCAGTGAGGGGGTACAGGCGGCAGTGAGGGGTACAGGCGGCAGTGAGGGGGTACAGGCGGCAGTGAGGGGGTACAGGCGGGTGAGAGGGTACAGGCGGCAGTGAGGGGGTACAGGCCAATCACAGTTTTTCTGAATTTCCAGCGGCTGAGTCCCTCGGCAGAGATGGTGATGATTGACAGGATGTTCATCCAGGAAGAGAAGACCTCCCTCTCCACGGACCGACAACTGGCCAAAGAAAAACCGGGTAAGGCCCCGCCCGCAGCATCGGCAGCTCCACCTCCACACACCCCGACCGACCGACCGACCGACCGCACCTGTAACTCCACCTACACACACTCCGACCAACCAACAGCACCGGCAGTCCCTCCCTCACACACCTGTATCGACCGACCGCACCTGTACTGACCCACGCCTGTACTGACCCACGCCTGTACCGACCCGCACCTGTACTGACCCACGCCTGTACTGACCCACGCCTGTACTGACCCGCACCTGTACTGACCTGTACTGACCCACACCTGTACTGACCCACACCTGTACTGACCTGTATTGACCCACGCCTGTACCGACCCGCGCCTGTACTGACCCGCGCCTGTACTGACCCGCGCCTGTACTGACCCGCGCCTGTACTGACCCGCGCCTGTACTGACCCGCGCCTGTACTGACCCACGCCTGTACTGACCCGCTCCTGTACTGACCCGCACCTGTACTGATCCACACCTGTACTGACCTGTACTGACCCGCACCTGTACTGACCCGCGCCTGTACTGACCCGCGCCTGTACTGACCCGCACCTGTACCGACCCACGCCTGTACCGACCCATACCTGTATTGACCCACACATGTAGTTCCCTCCCTCACACGCCCCGACTGCGCTGGTCCTGAAGGGTCACGTGTTTCATTGTCATGTGTACTGACACGGAACAATGAAATTCTCGGCAGCAAAACCGGTCTGAACACAGTACTCATGGATAACATCATAAAACATGATAAAAGTTCAATTAAAATAAAAGCCCCAATATTAGTGCAATACAAACAATTTTCCAAAGTCCCGATAGCAAAAAAGACAGGTGGTAGTTTAGTTGGAGTTTGCAGGGTTCAACAGCCTGATAGTTGTTGGGAAGAAGCTGTTCTTGTACCTGGAGGTCACTGTTTTCAGGCTCCTGAACCTTCCTCCCCATGGCAGCAGCAAGATGAGAGTGTGGCCAGGGTGGTGTGGGTCTCTGATGATGCTAGCTGCCTTCTTGAGACAGTGCCTCTTGTAGATCCCTTCAATAGTGGGGAGGTCAGTACCCGTGACGGACCGGGCAGTGTCCACCACTCTCTGTAATCTCCTTTGCTGATGGCTGTTTGAGTTGCTGACCCAGGCGGTGAAGCTCGTGCTCGTTACCGGACACCTGTAGGAGAACAGGAGAGTATTCATTCACTTCCTGAATCTGCTCATCTCTGGAAGCAGAGGCACGGGTGGGGTTTCTTTTGATGGCATCAATGTGCCCAGTCCGTCTCTGCCCGGTCTGTGTGTGACTGTGTGTGTGTGTGTGTGTGTGTGTGTGTGTGTGTGTGTACCTCTGCCCGGTCCGTCTCTGCCCGATCTGTGTGTCTGTATCTCGGCCTGCCCGGTCTGTGTGTGTGTGTGTACCTCTGCCCGTTCCGCCTCTGCCCGGTCTGTGTGTGTGTGTGTGTGTGTGTGTGTGTGTGTCTGTCGGTGTGTGTACCTGTGCCCCGGTCTGTGTGACTAACCACTCTGCTTTGTTCTGCCTGCAGACGAGTATGTGGCGTCTTCGTCGCGGTCCCACCGCCTGCCCACCACGTCTCCCCCCCCCTCGTGCTCGTCGCTACAGGAGTCTCCGCGGCAGCCGCTGGTGGCAAGCTCAACACCGGTGCACGGTACCAAGCTGGTGATCAAACAGACAGGAGGGTCTCCGTGCGTGTGGTGGGCAGGAGTGGGGGGTGGGCCGGAGGGAGGGGAGGACGACACCTTGCACACACGCAGCCGCCCACCTCCCATGAAGACCTACGAGGCTCGCAGTCGCATCGGGCTGAAGCTCAAGATCAAGCAGGAGGCTGGTCTGAGCAAGGTGGTGCACAACACAGCGCTGGACCCAGTGCACCAACCGGTCAGCTCGGTCATCCGCAGCACCGAGTGTCCAGCGGTCAGCGCCACTGCCCGGCAACTCAACGGGGGCCTGGACCACCACACCTCTCCCTCGCCCACCGACCCGCACCCCCCCACCACCCAATGCAAGCTGCCGCCCAGGAAGAGCCAACGCGAGGCAGCGCCCAGCGGCCGCAGTGCCACTGACCCCCCTCCGGCCGGCTCCGGCCAGCCGAGCGACGGGCGCAAGGACGTGCCGGCCAAGTGTGAGGCCACTCCCGCCGGCCCCAGGCAGAGGACAGGCAGGGGCAGGGCAGAGGGGGGGGGCAGGAAAACTCGGACACATGCCCACCCCCCACCTGCCCACTGCGAGGAGCCCCCTGGGAGCAAGGAGGGTGAGGGGGGGCTGCGGCCAGCGGAGGAGCTGGTGAGAGGCATCATCAAGGCTGACCCCACCGACGGGTCGTGGGAACTGGCCCTGCCCCCTCCAAAGAGGACCAAGAGCGAGTCGTTCGACATGGACAACGCCAGCTTCTCCAGCGACAGTCCCCAGGATGACACGCTGACAGAACACTTACAGAGTGCCATCGACAGCATCCTCAACCTCCGGCAACCACAGTCATCCCTGGCTCCCCCTGTCTCCTCTCCCTACCACGCCTCCGACATTAGCTCCCCCTTCTCCCCAACCACACACTCGGACACCTACCTTGCTCCCAATCGCAACGGTGGCCTTGGAGCTAGGACTTACACCAGATGACTGGAGTACTTGATACGTCCCACCGTGCAGCGGCCAACAGAGGCACGGCGCTAAGATGGTATCCCTCGATGTGAACCTACCCATGTGGTGTTACCTAAACATTGCCTCCAACAGACGCAGTCATGCTGAATACGGCCGAGAACCTTCTCCCATTAGCAGAAGATGCAGTACAAGCCTCTGGTGTAGCTCTGGTGCGATGGCATCGCCAACCCTCGCCGTGAGCACCTATTCCAGGGGTTGGGTGGAGGCCATACCTTCGTGTTAAAGACACAGGTGACCTAAAGGTGTTGGGAGCTGGAGAGTGAGGATTTCAAATAGCTCACTAGATGATTGACCAATGTACCTTAACCAAAAAAACAAGTCCACATCCAAATGTCTTGGTGTCTTCCTCTGGTCTCCCTCAGTCCATGGTCACCGTGGCATTGGGTTGGCCCCTCTCCATGGTCACCGTGGCATTGGGTTGGCCCCTCTCCATGGTCACCGTGGCATTGGGTTGGCCCCTCTCCATGGTCACCGTGGCATTGGGTTGGCCCCTCTCCATGGTCACCGTGGCATTGGGTTGGCCCCTCTGATGGACCCCAAAGTGCCTGGTACACGAGTGAAGTGGTATCTCTTTCCGCTTTCCCCGTGCCCTCGCCCCAAGCCAACAAAGGACCAGAGATCATCGTGGCACCGTTGCTTGGATGAGCCCAGTCTGGCATGGTCATTGCCCTGAAATCTTTTATTTTTAAGCCTCACCATGTTTTTGTTTCAACCGTTAAGAACATTTCCTGCCAAGCTCACCTCTGACGAGGTTCTTCCCCACCCCGTTATGTGCCAAGGTTCCATAGATTGATCCTCAGTATTGCCATTGAGCCTTTGAACAGTGAGGGACTGTGTAAATGTCCCATGTTATGTTCCAGCCTCTCTCAAAGCCACGTCGTTCAAGGGTGATATCTCGCTGGCATTCCCACGTCCCGCCTTTGCTAAACTTCATCCTCAGTACAATCTCCATGTGTCTGTGATTGGTTACCTGATCAACCATCCTCCCTCCGAACGGATCATTACCCAGGTGGTGACCGATTACAACCAGTATGGACAGTTGGTCACACTTCCCCCTCAACGTTTATGTACCCACCATCTCCAACCTTTGCCTGATTCCCCAGTTGTGCCATCAGTGCCCGATGAGGGTTGACCCAGATGGCTGGCTCAGTCCCCAGACCAGTCCAGCCACAAAGTCTTTCCCAGCAGTGAGTGTGGTGGAGTCTGTGGTGTAGCTGGAACATGGACTGTTCCTCAGGCCTGGGTCACAGGGAGAGAGAGGCCCATTGTGTCGCGTGCAGTGACGGTTCTCAGCACATTCGCAGTTGCATGTGCCACCCGTTAGAGCGGTCGGGGGGCAGGGCCGGGAGTGGGGAATGTGTACCGCTGATTGGGTGGGGATTGTGGATATGGGCTGTGATTGGATGTGGTGTAGCACGGGTGGGACAGGTGGGCAGCGATGGGCCGAATGGACGCAGTGTTGTCTTTTCAAGCCTGTGTTAGGAACGAGTTACGATGCTATTGCTATTTGTGTTGGTATCTTTCTGCCTGAGTGATCTATCTGAAGAAATGTTTTGTTTGATTGCATTCCCAAGAACCATGCAGTCAGTAAAATACATTTCCAGCAGCAGCTGTGAGGGGTAGGTGGAAGCCGGGGAAATATTGCTACCTACTTTTATAATTTAAAAATTATGCAGAATTCTGTCGCCCTTTATTTTCACGGAATAACGATGGGTTGTGGACGGCGTTTGCCAGGGAGCTGCCTCTGGCCACACACCACGCCACCGGTCAGTGCAGAGTGACCACTGGTGGGAACGCACCACGCCAACGGTCAGTGGCAGAGTGACCACTGACTGGGGAACGTACCGCACCACCGGTCAGTGGCAGAGTGACCACTGGTGGGAACGCACCACACCAACGGTCAGTGGCAGAGTGACCACTGACTGGGGAACATACCGCACCACCGGTCAGTGGCAGAGTGACTCCTGTATCTGACCACTGACTGGGGAACACACTGTCACAGTCTGTCAGCAGTGGTGTGGGGGTGGGAGGGTGGCAGCTCTGGGGTACGGGGAACCTGTACACATGTTTGATGCAGCGGTCAGGTCATGGAGAACAGACTCATCACAGTGTTGATGCGTGGACACAGGGCTGCCCTTCTTCCTCCTGCCAGTGTGTGTCTGAATATGTCTGTCTGTGTGTACCTCTGCCTCTCCTCTGTGTAAACGTGCACCAGTGTTTCTGTGTGTCTGTGTGTGTCTGTGTGTGTGTGTGTGTGTGTGTGTGTGTGTGTGTGTCTGTGTGTGTGTGTATGTCTGTGTCTGGAGCTGATTTCTCACATGGGTTGTTCACACCCACCCCTCTGCTGATATTCTGTGATGAAGTGTTCTGATGCTGCATCTTGGTGACATGGATAAGCCATTAGTTTGTTAATGCCAAACACCATCCCCTCCATCCTCCCTCCCCCTCCATCCCCCCTCACCTCCCTCCTCCCCCTTCAACCCCCCTCCCCGTCCATCTCCCCCTCCATCCCCCCTCCCCCTCCCTCCCCTTCATCCCCCTCCATCCCCCTCCATCCCCCTCACCCCCCCCATCCCCCACCATCCCCCTCCCCCTCCATCCCCCCTCCACCCCCCTCCCCCTCCACCCCCCCTCCCCCTCCACCCCCCCCTCCCCCTCCACCCCCCCTCCCCCTCCATCCTCCCCTCCCCCTCCATCCCCCCCTCCACCCCCCCCCTTCCCCCTCCACCCCACTCCCCCTCCACCCCCCCCTCCCCCTCCATCCTCCCTCCCCCTCCACCCCCCTCCCCCACCATCCCCCTCCACCCCCCCTCCCCCACCATCCCCCTCCCCCCCTCCCCCTCCCCTCCCTCCCCCCCTCCCCCTCCCTCCATCCCCATCCCACCTCCACCCTCCCCCTCCCCCTCCACCCCCCCTCCCCCTCCCCCCCATCCCCCTCCATTGGGACGGTCAAGGTTTAGTTCCGTGGGAGGGTGGAGATGCTGTTATCTGTGTGTTGGCGCTGATCCCGCGGTGCAATGTCCTACAAGGACCATTGTGAATGTTGGCCACGCGTGGGTGCGATCCTGTCCCAACACCGAACAGATCTTTTTTTTACGGAAGCAAAAAACTCCAACTTCTGTTACATTTTCTACTTGAATGAGATATAAAACTATTTTTCCTGTTGCAGGTTTTTTAAAATGTCTGTCAGCATTATGGAGTGGAGTTTGAAAGTTCATTTGTATCTTTGCAGAACGGCAGTCAGTGTTGGTTGTTTGATGTCCCCTTGTTGAGCAGTAACCCTGTGGTGTGGAATCTCAGTGTGGTTTGTCTCTGTGACCCACTGAGCAAGTGGTGATAGGACCCTGCAAGGTGAGGCTGACAAGGACAGGTTACTGGGGCCAACTCCGCCGACCTTGCAGGGCGAAGGGAGAGGTATTTGTCTCTGACCATCGCTGCGCTGGGGGTCAGACAAGGCCGTTCAGCCCCTTGACCCAGTACTATCCCAGTCCCACCCATCCCCTCCCTCTGGCACAGCGAGACTGACATTCAGGGGCTCAAACCACCAATGAATCGTAACCTTCTGAGCAACTGGAAATCTCTCCTTTGGTCAACACGGCCGCAGCGCCGGAGACCCGGCTCCATCCTGTCCTCGGGTGCTGTGTGGGTGGAGTTTGCACGTTCTCCCTGTGACCGCGTGGGTTTTCTCCGGGTGCTCCGGTTTCCTCCCACATCCCGGGTTTGTAGCTTCCTTCCCCCCCCCCCTCCCTCACGGTTCAGAACCCGCTGTAAGAATTGAGATGGCCTGTCCTAGAAATAATAGGTTGTGATTCCCGGCTTGGCTTTGGGGGCAGTTTGCAGGCCGAGAGAATCACAACTTCAGCTTATTGGTCAGAACCTGCCTCGGTGTTTGTTCATTGGACCTCCAACCAGACCAGACCAGCTCTGTCCCTGTGTGGTGCGGCCTCAACCCGAAACATTACCTATCCATGTTCTCCACAGATGCTGCCTGACTGACCCGCGGAGTTACTCCAGCACTCTGTGTCCATGTTCTCCACAGATGCTGCCTGACCCACTGAGTTACTCCAGCACTCTGTCCATGTTCTCCCACAGATGCTGCCTGACCCACTGAGTTACTCCAGCACTCTGTGTGTGTCTGTCCACGGGGGCAGAGTTTGCCAGCAGCTCCTGTCTGACCGGCGGAGTCACGGCCACTGTGAAGGAGCACCCATGGGTGGCGGCACCCTAACTGGGCGGACCTTCTCCTTGCCCGCAGCACCCTCCCTTCAGTCGCCTTTTAGCCCCCACCCATACACCCAGCCAGCACCTTGGGGAGCAGACCGTCCGGGAGGGTGGGGACAACTTGTACCCCGTGGCGCAGGGGGGGGGGGGGGGGGGAGAGGGGAGAACGTCATTGTGACTTGACTTTCAGGTGAGATCTGCTGCCGAGAACATGTGGAGAAACAAGTTGTCTTTTGGGCCGTGAGGGTCAATGCAGACTAATGGGGTGGGTGGGTGCGAGAAAATGAGTGTGAGAGTGAGTGGGGGGGGGGGGGAGGGGGCCTGGCTGGTTCCTGCTGTGTGACCACGAGCGGCAACTTTGCGAGTCTGGAGATTGAAGTCTCTTGTCCAGGAGCCGCGAGTGATTTTAGTTTCAGCTTGAAACGTTGAGGAACAAAAGCAAAGGACAGGCTCTGCTCTGGTCTGTCGTGCTCTGCACTGCTCGGCCCGGCTCTGCACGGCTCTGCTCTGCCCGGCTCTGCTGTTCCCTTGCACTGCTCTGTCGTGTTCTGCACTGCCCTGCCCGGCTCTGCTCTGCCCTGCCCGGCTCTGCTGGCGCCGTGAACAAAGCCCTTCCCCCTTGTCCCGCCCGGGGGAAGTTCACTGAGGCGTTTGTCCTCCGAGTATCCCCCTGGGCAGGTGGAGGAAGGGGATAGATACTGTGCCCACAACCTGCCTACACACCAGCCGCGGGACTGAGATCATTGTGTAGATATATAATCCTGAAGATAGAGCTCAACTTGGATACAGTTTAAAAATATTATTTTTTAAAGAGGTTATTTTCAGCAGAATGTTCTGGAGCCTTAACCCCTGAGCATCAAAAATGGTCACATTCTGTCAATGACCCCGACTTTATGTCCGACACACCACCGTATCAGCTGCAATCTCCTACTCTGACCAGTCAAACATTTTTGTATACATTTATATTAAGCTATTTATTAAACAAAATGTTTTGTAATAAACGGTGAAATCTTAAAAGAAGCATGAACTGGCTCCGTTCTTGTGCATTTTGGTTATTTCCTCTTGTGATGAGTTGGGAGAGGAGATTTGGTCCGGAGTATGTTAGTCCTGACTAAGACCACACATGGTCTTCAGTGTGCGGAGAGCCCAACATCCATTGCCAGGTCCCCTCGACCCTCTCCTCCCCCGCCCCAGAGTCCTGGCGTCCCTTCCACCATCTTCCCTCCCTCCCTCAGCCACCATTCCCTCTCATCTGCCAACCCCCAAACCCCCTGTATCCCTTCGTTCCACTCTCCCCCATCCCTCCCTCCAACTTTGCATTTCACTCCTCTCCGTATCTGACGCCCTGTTGTTTCCTTTCCACCTCCACCCAGGCCCACAGACAGCAAAGCCCCCCCACTCTCGTCAACGTCAGTATAGTCCATGGTGGACTGTTCGGGGGGGTGATGACCACAAGATACAAGATACCTCCAGCCTTTTGTCACTTAGTCCATCCCTCCCTCACCTGTATCCACCTGGCAATTGCCATGCTTTGTCCAACCCCATTTCTCGTTTCAGCTCCCCCCCCCCCCCATCCGTCTGAAGGGTCCAGACTCGAAGAGCTAACCGTGTGTCCCTCAATCCTCCCACAGATGCTGCCTGACCCACTGAGATCCTCCAGCACTTTGTGTCGCTCAAGGTTCCAGCATCTTGTGCTCCGAGAATCTACTATTCCACTGTCCCACCAATCCAGCCCAATCTGTCCTCCAAGGAGAGGGCCATTTGGCCCATCTAGTCGGAGTTGGGAGATTCCATTGTTCCTCTTGCCTGTGCAACCTAATCCCCCTCACCCCTCTCCATCTCCCCCCTCACCCCTCTCCATCTCCCCCTCACCCCTCTCCATCTCCCCCTCCTCTGCTACTTGTCTAGACCAAGGGGTATTTTACAGCAGCAAATTACAATCATTAAAACGTCCCCCGGAGCAGCACCCGCAGACGGCCGCTCCTCCCCTCGCCCCCCGCCTGGCCCCGCCCCGCCCCCCGCCTGGCCCGGGTCTCCCTTTAAGGTTAATCCACTCACACAAAGCAAAGATACTAGAGGAGCCAGATAGACCACTCGACCCTAAAACACCGTAGTACGTCACGGCGCCATTTTAGTAGGCAGAAACTTGCAGGAAAAAAAATAACAACAATCTGCGCGTTGACAGATGAGATATATTCTGCATTTTAATGGCACCATCACATACTGTTCCCCCCACAACACTGATCACACTGCCAGAGGCAGAGCGAGCGGCGCGGTTTGCTTACTAAAATGGCGGACTGCCCTTCAGTATCGGCGGAGTGGTCCATCTGGCTCCTCTAGTATCTCTGGCCCTGGCATCTCGCCAAGTCCCAGCACAGCTGGAGCCACAGTGACCTCTGCTGGTGAGCGTGGAACTGCAACTGCAACGCTCCTTCTCTCCACAGACGCTGCCTGTCCCGCTGAGTTACTCCAGCTTGTGTCTTATCTTCCAGAAACCATCTATCCAAAGAGCTGGTGCAGCGGGTGGAGCCGCTGCCTCACAGCGCCAGAGAGTGGGGGTTCGACCCGACTACAGGCGCTGTCTGTGTGGCGTTTACACGTTTCTCCCTGTGACCCGCGTGGGCTTCCTCGGGTGTTCCAGTTTTTCCGCCACATCCCAAAGAGGTGCAAGTTTGTAGGTTAATTGGCTTCTGTAAATTGTAGGTGAGGGGTCGATGAGGGCGGGAGTGGATGGGAATGCGGAGAGAGTGCGCCGGTGTTTATTTCCCAGGGTGGGGAATGTTTCAGGAGAGAGGAACAAGTTTGTCAGACAGACAGAAGGACAGACAGACAGACGGAGGGACAGACAGACGGAGGGACAGACAGACAGACAGACGGAGGGCAGACAGACGGAGGGACAGACAGACAGAGGGACAGACAGACAGACGGAGGGACAGACAGACAGAGGGACAGACAGACAGACAGACGGAGGGACAGACAGACGGAGGGACAGACAGACAGACGGAGGGACAGACGGAGGGACAGACAGACAGAGGGACAGACAGACGGACGGACGGACAGACAGACAGACGGAGGGACAGACAGACAGAGGGACAGACGGACGGACAGACAGAGGGAGGGACAGACAGAGAGACAGGCGGGGACAGACAGACAGAGGGTGGTGGGTTCAGAACATTGAATGAAGACATAACAGAACGTGCCCGACACAGAAACTAAAACAGCATTGACATGCGCTCCCTCACCCCCGCCCCTCCCACAGCGCGGCGCTCCCTCACCCCCGCCCCTTCCACAGCGCGGCGCTCCCTCCCTCCCTCACCCCCCGCCCCTCCCACAGCGCGGCGCTCCCTCCCTCCTCATCCCCGCCCCTCCCACAGCGCGGCGCTCCCTCCCTCACCCCCGCCCCTCCCACAGCGCGGCGCTCCCTCACCCCCGCCCCTCCCACAGCGCGGCGCTCCCTCCCTCCCTCCCCCTCCCACAGCGCGGCGCTCCCTCACCCCCGCCCCTCCACAGCGCGGCGCTCCCTCCCTCCCTCACCCCCGCCCCTCCCACAGCGCGGCGCTCCCTCCCTCCCTCACCCCCGCCCCTCCCACAGCGCGACGCTCCCTCCCTCACCCCCGCCCCTTGCGCGCCGCTCCCTCCCTCCCTCACCCCCGCCCCTCCCCGTGGAGGGAGGGGAGGGGGGGGAGGAAGAGGGAGGGTGGAGGGAGGAGATGGGGGGGAGTTACTGCGGGGGGAGGGGGGAGGAGGAGAGGTGGGAGGGAGTTACTGGGGGGGAGGGAGGGGGGGGGGAGGAGGAGGAGAGGAGGAGGGGAGGTGGGAGGGAGTTACTGGGGGGGGGGAGAGGGAGGGGGAGGGGAGGAGAGGAGGAGGGGAGGTGGGAGGGAGTTACTGGGGGGGAGGGAGGGGGGGGGGGGAGGAGGAGGAGGAGGAGGAGGGGAGGTGGGAGGGAGTTACTGGGGGGGGGGGAGAGGGAGGGGGGAGGGGAGGTGGGAGGGGGAGGTTTACTGGGGGGGGAGGAGGGGGGAGGGGAGGGGAGAGGGGTGGAGGAGGAGGGGAGGTGGGAGGGAGTTACTGGGGGGGGAGGAGGGTTGAACGTCCCCGTCAGTCTGCGGCTCCGCCTCTTCAAGCCAACAGTCGCCACAATCCAACTCCCAGCGTTTGTCCAGAAACTTCTCGCCAACTTCTCTCCAGCGGGAGACCGGGACGGGAGTGAGTGAGAGTGAGTGAGTGTGAGTGAGTGTGAGTGAGTGTGTGAGGGGTGAGTGTGTGAGTGTGAGGGAGTGAGTGAGTGTGTGAGGGGTGAGTTTATGAGTGAGTGAGTGTGAGTGAGTGTGTGAGTGAGTGAGGGGTGAGGTGTGTGAGTGAGTGTGAGTGTGTGAGTGAGTGTGAGTGAGTGTGAGTGAGGGAGTGGGAGAGTGAGGGAGTGAGCGAGCGAGCGCTGCGCCGAAGGTGCGGATTTGTTCCCGGGGTCGGTGTTGGAGACAAGACGAAGGGCGCCATGTTCAGTTGGATGAAGAAACATGAGAAGAAGACCCCAGAGGAGATCCAGACGGTGACGGGAGGGGTTGCGGCGACTCTATCGCTCAAAGCTGCTGCCGCTGGAGGAGTTTTTACCGCTTCCACGACTTCCACTCGCCCGCTCTAGAAGACGCCGACTTCGACAACAAGCCCATGATCCTGGTGGTGGGTCAATACTCCACTGGGAAGACCACCTTCATCCAGTACCTGCTGGAGGAGGATTTCCCAGGCAGTCGGGTGGGGCCCGAACCCACCACCGACTCCTTCATCGCCGTTCATGCACGGAGAGGTGGAGAGTGTAATCCCGGGCAACGCGTTGATCGTCGACCCCCGACAAACCATTCCGAAAGCTCAACCCCTTCGGCAACTCCTTCCTCAACAGGTGAGTTAGGATCTACACCGCGGAAAGCGGCCCTTCGGCCCACCTGCTCCATGCTGGGCTAAT